>NC_090067.1:11527687-11618648 GCF_038355195.1 Osmerus mordax
GGAAGGCAGCAGTCACCGTACACAGGCCCTGGAGGAGGGAGGGAGGGAGGGAGGGGGGAGGGAGGGAAGAGAAAGAGAGAGAGAGAGAGAGAGAGGGTAGGGGAGTGGAGGGGAGAGAAGGTGGTGCGAGTTAAGATGATGATGTTAAAAGATAGAGGGAGAGTGGGAGAATGAGAAGGAACGAAGGAGTGTTCGGTGTCAGTGTCAGTGTGTGTATCTGTCCTTCACTCACCTTGCTCAGCGTTTTGGGATTGTCCCACCAGAATTCAACATGTTGGAGGCCAGGATGGAGAGACAGAAATTCACCAGGATGATCGACCTCTCCGAGCGGATATACCTTCGAGGGGCGCGGAGGGAAACACGGAAACCAGAATAAACGAGAAGAACCGAGGTGAGCAATCCTATCCGCTATCCTTCACCACGATCGGCCCTCGCTGTCTGTGTGAGGCTAAGGTAACTAGCACCTCTCCTTCCAGTGTGAGGCTAAGCTAACTAGCACCTCTCCTGCCAGTGTGAGGCTAAGCTAACTAACACCTCTCCTGGCAGTGTGAGGATAAGCTAACTAACACCTCTCCTGGCAGTGTGAGGCTAAGCTAACTAGCTTCTCTCCTGCCAGTGTGAGGCTAAGCTAACTAGCACCTCTACTGCCAGTGTGAGGCTAAGATAATTAGCACATCTCCTGCCAGTGTGAGGCTAAGCTAACTAACTAACTAGCACCGCTCCTGCCAGTCTCTCTCTCTCCCAGATCCACACACAGGCCCAGTTAATCCTTCCCAGTTAATTCTCCATTAGGCTTAATTGGAGGTTTGGCGGGGGTCGCACCGCTGTCCAGCCAGAACAGGCTGGTCTCCCCTCCTCGGACAGGCTCTTAATCTGGTGTGGAGCTCCGTGACGCTGGCTCTTCACACACCACCAGACCTGGACACGCCAAGGAAGGCTATGAAGTGCGTGTGTGGTTGGCACGGATGGAGGGGGGGGGGGTGTGTGTCCCTCACCTCCAGAAGGCAGCGTAGATGAGCAGCAAGATGAGCAGGGCGGTACAGGAGACCCCACAGCCCACCATGAGGGGCACGGAGGGCATGCTGGATGGACCCATGTCCTGGAGGAGGGAGGAGCCGGAGGAGGGAGGGAGGAGGGAGGGAGGGAGGGAGGGAGGAGGGAGGGAGGGAGGGAGGAGGAGGGAGGGAGGAGGGAGGGAGGGAGGGGAGGGAGGGAGGGAGGGAGGGGAGGGAGGGAGGGAGGGAGGGAGGGAGAGACAGAGAGAGAGAGAACAAGAAGAGAGGACAGAGAGGAGAGAGATGGACAGAGACAGAGAGGACAGAGAGAGGAAAAGAGACAGAGAGAGGGAGACAGAAAGCGAGACAGAGGAAGAGAGAGAGAAAGAGAAACTGGTCAGACAGGTGAATGAGGACAGCCAGATGACCTCTCATACCTCAGTAATATAGAGCAACCCACACACATCTACATCACTTCCCTCCCTCTCTCCTCCCTTCCTCTCTCTCTCCCCATCTTTAAGACACAAGCCCTACAGGGTGGAGTGACAATCTGTTTTAAATAAGTCTATTGACCACCAATTATGAAACTTAGGTCTACAGCGCCTCGACTATTTCGCCAGGGCTGTTTTCCTGCCACCCTGACCCTAACCTGGAGGCAATCCCATCTCGGTGTGACCCACACAGCTGCTTAAGAAAATGACACCATGTTTAGTTAGAGATGGCCTCCAATCCCATACACTCCGTATCCAGGCAACCAAGACGACGATATCTGCCGTTTGCCCTCTAAAACACGCGTTTGAGCTCTCGAGACAAACTACGTGTCTAAAGAACAAGTCTTTTCATGCCAAAGCGGCGCCTGCTTTTAACACCTCAGGGTCTGCTTCGTAAACAACAGCGCAGATCCGACTGCCGGGCTAAAGGGGTTCAACTGGGCATGCTATATTTACAAGACAAACCATATACTCTGAAAACTGTATCCATCCGGTCATTTTTAGAGCCAAACAAAGGGAAGGGCGAGTCCTAAGAGGTGGATTGGAACTGGCCCGTCGTGCAGGAACAGAGCCATTATGAGGAGGACCCCCCGCGGTGTCCAGAACAGGCTGAAGGTTCGGCCGCCTTTTAAGCCCTCAGTCACACACTCTTTCTCCCCCATTTACCCCCTGTGGAGACTGCGCTGACCTGCCTCAGCCACACCTATCACTGTACATACACACACACACCTGAACACACACACACCTGGACACAACCCTCAAACCCTCACAACCACACGCACACACCTGTCATGACTGAGGAAAAGAACAAGTTGGGTGTGTGTGTGTGTGTGCGAAACAGAGTGAAACACAGACAGACAGATAGAGAAAAAGAACTGGCCCAGAACTGAGTCCAAACCTCCCTTTGAGCATTGCATCTTCTCTGACCTATCAGAGGAGGTACAGTCTATCTTTGATTCGAGGCAGCAACTATTTCAAACCCCTCAAAACCAATACTGCAGAACCAATACTGCCAAAGTTAAGTCCAATCAAACCTATTCACAAGTGAAAGTCAGGGAGACAGAAGCAGACAAAGGTCCTCACTAACCCATCTTCTATATAGAGAGCACAAAGTTCACCAGAGGGAGAGAAGGAAGGGGGGAACAAGATGAAATGAAAAGGAAACGGTATGAGAAAGTAATTCTGTTTGAGGATGATATTTCAGTCAAGGTCAAAATGTCGATGACCTCAGCTAGTCATCACACACACACTCAAACACTTGCTATGTACAGTATCTTTAAGGCAGATCCATGGGAGACAATGTCGCCTCAGGCTGATGGTGTACCGTACAACTTATGTATACAGTCTGTGCGTGTGTGCGTGCTTACAGATTACAGTGTGAGTCTTGGCCTATTCTCAGTGGAGAATGCAGCTATTTTCAGGCTATGAAGTTTAACCTACTTATCCTGTCTTATGGCACACACACACATCTCTGCAAGTCAATCTTTCTCTTCCTGTCTCCTACATATAAATATCCCCTTTTGCCTTTCCGGCAAACTCTTTGTCTCTAGAAGAGTAAAACGGTGATGTAATCATTTCCTTGTAGTATTGCCAGCCCACACGCCCCACCTGAGGGCTTGCGTGAGTGTTTGTGTCGAAGTGTCCTTCACCACCCGTATCTCCTTCATCCAGCCAGCAGCTCAGCCTTGCGGCCCCCAGCCTTATGTTCATCCCCCCGGGACACCTCCCCTTTACACTCCTGCTACAGCCTCTCCCGACAAACCACAGCCTCTAACAGACCTCCATCTTCTACAGCCTCTAACAGACCTCCATATTCTACAGCCTCTAACAGACCTCCATCTTCTACAGCCTCTAACAGACCTCCATCTTCTACAGCCTCTAACAGACCTCCATCTTCTACAGCCTCTAACAGACCTCCACCTTCTACAGCCTCTAACAGACCTCCATCTTCTACAGCCTCTAACATACCTCCATCTTCTACAGCCTCTAACAGACCTCCATCTTCTACAGCCTCTAACAGACCTCCATCTTCTACAGCCTCTAACAGACCTCCACCTTCTACAGCCTCTAACAGACCTCCATCTTCTACAGCCTCTAACAGACCTCCACCTTCTACAGCCCCTAACAGACCTCATCCACCTTCTACAGCCCCTAACAGACCTCCACCTTCTACAGCCTCTAACAGACCTCCATCTTCTACAGCCTCTAACAGACCTCCATCTTCTACAGCCCCTAACAGACCTCATCCACCTTCTACAGCCTCTAACAGACCTCCACCTTCTACAGCCTCTAACAGACCTCCTCCACCTTCTACAGTTGTGACCATATGTTTTGGCAATGCCAAATGTTGTGTTTTAGCAAAGTTTGCTGGTTCAGTATTTGAGGAAAATGTTTTAACATGTTTCTATAGAATACTGGAATAAAATCAGGCACATTTCAGTTTTCTTGGGGCGAACATTTTCAAAATATGCAAATAGTCCCCTCTTTTACAGCAATCAACCTGCTCTTAAAATCCAATCAGAATGATACAGTTATTTCACCTGACTAGAACTAGTTCACACTTTCCCCTGTGCTGACGATATGACTTACTGAAATTATGTTAGCAGTCATTTTATGCCAAGGCCCAGCAAGCTTTGCAAACACAAAATGTATGTCGCTCCCAATACTTTTGGCCACGGCTGTACAGCCTCTAACAGACGTCCTCCACCTTCTTCAGCTAAAGCCACCTCAGTCATCCAGCAGGTATGAATAAGCAGTGTATTATTGTTGATCCTGCTTCATCTGAGTGTACTACAGCACAGTACAGGATAGGACCAGTCTGAAAGGACTACACTGAATAGTATTTGCATCCTTCATTTACATATTGATGTGAGTCAGTGGTACGGTATTGGGACAGGACAGAGTAAATGATAGACAACTATATACACAGAGAAGGAAACATGTTAGAACCACGTTAATGCTAAGGTTGACAGTGCCTGTTCACCTGTGTGTGTGTGTGTCTGTCCTGTGATAAGTATTGAAGGACGGGCGCGCTCACACACACAAACAACTGCTCGGGGTGACATAAGTCTAAACACACACACACACTCCCTAGAGGGGGTGGTGGGGGTTTGTCCTTCAGCCTGCCAGAGAGACTCTTAACATGCAAGACATGTCGGCCCTCCAGGGTAAGCTTTCACAATGTGTGTGCATGCCAACAGTATCAGGGGATCTGTATTGTCTGTTAATCCGTCCTGGGCTTCATGACAGTGTTACAGTAGCACACACACACTGAACAGGCCTGCGTGTGTGTGTGTCTCTCTCTCTCTCTTTCTCTCTCTCTCTCTCTGTGTGTCTCTCTGTGTCTCTCTGTGTCTCTCTCTCTCTCTGTGTCTCTCTCTCTGTGTCTCTCTCTCTCTCTCGTTTGGTGAAGCTTCCTGTGTGTTGTCGTTCATCTCCTGGCTGGTCCTCCTCTCTTTCATGTCTGTTTTTCTCCTTCATGTCTTCTCTCTTCCTTCTCGTCTGAGTCTGTCCATCTCCATCCAGCTCTACCGCTATGTGTGTGTGCTGACCGGATGTCCTGAAGTCAGTATTGACAGAATCTAGAGGCCAGAGTATTGCATCTGAAACACAAACACGCACGCACATACGTAGCTTTAAAGTTCAGTGCCAATATAGTCTCCCCATAGTCTCAGGAAGGCAATGCGTCTAAGAGGATTGTGGGGCTTGTAGGCCCCCAGTATATGCCTGAACAGACTCCTTCTCTATCTCTCTTCAAAGCAAAAACATCTGGTCTGGATTCAATACTAAGGGTCTCTCTGGACACTTCAAGCACACACACAGACAGACACAAAGAGACACACACACACACACACAGACAGACACACAGACAGACACACCGAGACACACACACACACACACACACACACACACAGCCCCTTCCTCAGCAGTGGGGAGTAAACAGGATTAGCCAGCTATCCCTCGCCCCACTGTAAACGACCTATAATAGCAGCAGTAACTCTAAATCCCTCCGTCCCTCCGTCCCACCCTCCCTCCCCTTTCTATCAAACATGGGGGTTAATCCTCCCCTCCCCTCCCCTGCCCTGCCCGGCCCTGTGGCCCAGGATAAGCTGCGAGAGCTGAGAAGATGCTCTGCTCCAAGACACACACAGACCTGACAGAGATTGCTTACGTAGTCGTGTGGGGGCTGGACTATCCTCCAAATGACTCACATACGGTCTCCATGCCCTCTGCGTTAGTGCGTGTTGGCCAAACATACGTATGTATGCCGTGTCAATACTGTGATTGTATGGATGAAATGTAAATGTAAATATACTATATTTTACTGAGTGTTTTTTGTCTCCTTGCATGTAGTAGGTAAAACATGTATCACTCACAACAATGTCATAAGACTTTCTCTGTCTCTGACCTCAGTCTGAGACAGAGAGAGAGTGAGAGAGAAAAAGAGAGTAAGGACAGAGAGAGAGAGAGAGAAAAAAAGAGAGAGAAAGGGCAGAGAGAGAGAAAGGGCAGAGAAAAGAGAGGGAGAGAACATTTTTTAAACTAGAGAGTAAAAAAAGAGAAAGAGAGAGAAAGAGAGAGAGAGAGAGAGAGAGAGAGAGAGAGAGAGAGAGAGAGAGAGAGAGAGAGAGAGAGAAAGAAAAGAGAGAAAAAGCAGCTCTCGCCACGTTGCCTCATCCCTGATGCTGACCTACACCTCCCAGGCCTCAGAGCTAGGCTAATGGTTTAATGGGCCCCAGTAAAGCACGTCTGGTGACTTATGCCACACTTCACACGTCAACGCTGGCTACTCACTTTCAGTGTCCACACGCTGTGGAACATGACGGGTCAGGGCCGATCCACAGGGAACACGGTGGAGCTAGGAGGTGTTGAATTGACCGATCCAGTGTGAAGGTCAAAGCCATCATTGACGTTTGCTACTGGGGATGGTATCTTCCATTGAACTGGAATGATCACATTGTATTTGTCTAGCCCTGTTTGCAGCATGTTATTGAGGGCTTCACATACGGCCAAAGTATGATGCTGGTTTAACCTCCTTAACTTACGAGATTGAATATGCCAAAAAATCATTTTAAATGTATTCATAGTTTTTTTTACATCAAATTTCTGATGAAAAAAGTCATTTAAAAACCCCTCCAAGGTTAAAGACCTTGCTGTTATCTGGTCAAATAAGACGACAAAACCAAACGTCAAAAATAAAAAACAAAATGGAAAAATACAATAACATTTTATTTTCAGCATCTTTTATTGACCTTTTGCTTTGCTTTACATCCCAGTGAGAGTTATCTGATGAGTTGTCCACATATATCCTGGACCGTGATCCCTCCCTGCGGGGGGGGGGAGGGGGGCAGCCTGACCGCATGCCCACGAGGACAGGAGACTGAGAGTACTGGAGACTGAGAGGACAGGAGACTGAGGGGACAGGAGACTGAGGGGACAGGAGACTGAGGGGACAGGAGACTGAGAGTACTGGAGACTGAGAGGACTGGAGACTGAGAGGACAGGAGAATGAGAGGACAGGAGACTGAGAGTACTGGAGACTGAGAGGACAGGAGACTGAGGGGACAGGAGACTGAGGGGACAGGAGACTGAGAGGACAGGAGACTGAGGGGACAGGAGACTGAGGGGACAGGAGACTGAGAGTACTGGAGACTGAGAGGACTGGAGACTGAGAGGACAGGAGAATGAGAGGACAGGAGACTGAGAGGACAGGAGACTGAGAGGACAGGAGACTGAGAGGACTGGAGACAGAGGACAGGAGAATGAGAGGACAGGAGACTGACAGGACAGGAGACTGAGAGGACAGGAGACTGAGAGGACAGGAGACTGAGAGGACAGGAGACTGAGAGGACTGGAGACTGAGAGGACAGGAGACTGAGACGGCAGGAGACTGAGAGGACAGGAGACTGAGAGGACAGGAGAATGAGAGGACAGGAGACTGAGAGGACAGGAGACTGAGAGGACAGGAGACTGAGAGGACTGGAGACTGAGAGGACAGGAGACTGAGGGGACAGGAGACTGAGAGGACTGGAGACTGAGAGGACAGGAGACTGAGAGGACAGGAGACTGAGAGGACAGGAGACTGAGGGGACAGGAGACTGAGGGGACAGGAGACTGAGAGTACTGGAGACTGAGAGGACTGGAGACTGAGAGGACAGGAGAATGAGAGGACAGGAGACTGAGAGTACTGGAGACTGAGAGGACAGGAGACTGAGGGGACAGGAGACTGAGGGGACAGGAGACTGAGAGGACAGGAGACTGAGGGGACAGGAGACTGAGGGGACAGGAGACTGAGAGTACTGGAGACTGAGAGGACTGGAGACTGAGAGGACAGGAGAATGAGAGGACAGGAGACTGAGAGGACAGGAGACTGAGAGGACAGGAGACTGAGAGGACTGGAGACAGAGGACAGGAGAATGAGAGGACAGGAGACTGACAGGACAGGAGACTGAGAGGACAGGAGACTGAGAGGACAGGAGACTGAGAGGACAGGAGACTGAGAGGACTGGAGACTGAGAGGACAGGAGACTGAGACGGCAGGAGACTGAGAGGACAGGAGACTGAGAGGACAGGAGAATGAGAGGACAGGAGACTGAGAGGACAGGAGACTGAGAGGACAGGAGACTGAGAGGACTGGAGACTGAGAGGACAGGAGACTGAGGGGACAGGAGACTGAGAGGACTGGAGACTGAGAGGACAGGAGACTGAGAGGACAGGAGACTGAGGGGACAGGAGACTGAGAGGACTGGAGACTGAGAGGACAGGAGACTGAGAGGACAGGAGACTGAGAGGACAGGAGAATGAGAGGACAGGAGACTGAGAGGACAGGAGACTGAGAGGACAGGAGACTGAGAGGACAGGAGACTGAGAGGACTGGAGACTGAGGGGACAGGAGACTGAGAGGACTGGAGACTGAGAGGACAGGAGACTGAGAGGACAGGAGACTGAGAGGACAGTGCCCCCCCTCCAGTAGCTGTACCAGGGAACTTTAGCACATGCATTATGCAGCTTGTTAATGGCTCAAAGTGGGCTTGTGCATCGTACATCACACAGTAGCGCTTGTGTGGGACACACACACCGTACCTATGGGGATGGTGTGAAAAACACATCGGAAACATTTGTAGTGATTAGCAAAGAAAGAGAGAGAGATAGAGAGATGGACAGAGAGAAAATGTTGGCTACATTTGTGTTGTGTTGTGTAAGTCCCTCCCTCCCTCCCTCCCTATAAGTGCAAGGTAAGCTGCGGCCTAACAAAGCGCCCATAAGACCGCTGCAGCAATCACTCTAATGGTTGTCAGACAAACAAATAACAAACAACAAACAGAAAAACAAACATGAAGCTAACCAACGGTTTCCTGATAGTGAGCAGTGTCTGCAGTAGAAGGGAACGGCGTGAGAGAGACAGAGAGCGCAACAAACAATGTTACAAAGAGATGGTTAGCCGAGGAAAGACACGGAGAGAAGAGGAGAGGAAGTGAAACGATCATAGAGGAAAAGGGAAGACGTTTAAAGAGGAGGGGAAAGGGCGAGGAGCCCAGGGGGCCAGGGGACAAGGGACCAGGGCCAGGGGACCAGGGGGCCAGGGGACAAGGGCCAGGGGACCAGGGCCAGGGGACCAGGGGACCAGGGGACCAGGGCCAGGGGGCCAGGAGACCAGGGGGCCAGGGGACCAGGGGACCAGGGGGCCAGGGGACCAGGGGGCCAGGGCCAGGGGACCAGGGGGCCAGGGGGCCAGGGGACCAGGGGACCAGGGGGCCAGGGGACCAGGGGACCAGGGGACCAGGGGGCCAGGGGGCCAGGGGACCAGGGGACCAGGGGGCCAGGGGGCCAGGGGGCCAGGGGACCAGGGGGCCAGGGGGCCAGGGGACCAGGGGACCAGGGGGCCAGGGGGCCAGGGGACCAGGGGACCAGGGGGCCAGGGGGCCAGGTCACAGGACTTGGCAAAGTTAAACTGCTAGGTCCTTCAATGTCCATTAGTCCAACATAACAGAGTGATCAATAAAACAATGGGAACATGCATTATCCTAAACAGCCAGAAGCCTGCTGTTCACACGTCACAACGACGCTACCACTCTCTATTTATAGTCTCTTTAACTAACTGACTATTCTAAATGAAATATCCAAACGTTTCCTCGCGAAAGCCCCGCTAAGACATTTAAACACTTTTTATTTGTTCGCCACACAAGGACACAAGCTAAGCTTTCCCCCCACAATGTAACGCCTCCAAACTCTCCCTGTATGTTCCATCTCCATGGCAACTCAACAGTTCTCCGCTAATTAGCCAGTGTGTTGTGTACTCTCTCCCCTCCTCTTCAGCGAAACAAAACTCTCCCTATACCGAGTAATAAGACAACTGGTGCCCATCCGCTCCCCCCAGCACTTTCCATAAGAACTACAAACTCCATGAGACTGCAGCCAAAATAAACATAGTCTAGCTAGCGCTCCATCAAGGTTCATGAATGCCTCCCAAAATATTTATGTGGGTCACCTCTAACCCATGCAGCCATATTCTCTCGTCAAGTATGGACTGTCTCACCAGCCTACAGCTCAAAAACAATTTAACCAACAAGATATTCTCCATGGCTCGGTACCCTCTCAAAGCTCAGCAGTGTGAACGTCTAAATCCATTAGCGTGTTGGTCATCGGGTTAGCAAAAGCTCGTTAGCCCCGGTGCCATAGCGAAGAGTAGGGACGTGGGACTCACCGGGTCTTTAGCTTGCTGGGCTAGCACGGCGTAGGTGGAGATCCGGCTGCAGAGGCATTTGGCGTGGACGGACGTGGAGGGAACGGTCTGGCAGCCCTTCGTGTCCCAGCTCTCCGCTCCAGTTTCCCTTGAGGTGGGGGAAAAGAAGGGCAGAGTGAGAGAGAGACACACACACACACAGAGACAATGTCATACGGATGAACGCACACATAGACCTATGGCTGCTAACTGTTTGGAGTTGTCAGAGGGAGGGGGAGAGAACAAGGGAGAGAGAGAGAGAGAGAGAGAGAGAGAGAGAGAGAGAGAGAACAAGGGAGAGAGAGAGGGGGAGAGAGAGAGAGAACAAGGGAGAGAGAGAGAGGGAGAGAGAGAGAGAGAGAGAGAGAGAGAGAGAGGGAGATGGGAGCAGAGAGGGAGATGGGAGCAGAGAGGGAGAGAGGGAAAGGGCTGGAAGGAGGGGGAGAGAGGGAGATTTAGATGAGGAGAGGGAGTCAGGGTAACTGGAAACACAAAAAGAGACATAGCAGTAAAGAGAGAGAGAGGGAGAGAGGCAGACAGAAGTGATCTGATATTTAGTCAGCACCCATGTTCCATTTACTTCTATGGGCCTGCTGACAGCCACACTTCTCTATGGGCACCAAACACCTCTATGTCCCCCCTCCTCCTCCTGTCCTCCTCTCTGCTCCACCTCGTCCTCCTGTCCTCATGTCCTCCTCTCTGCTCCCCCTCCTCCTCCTCTCCTCATCTCTGCTCCACCTCATCCTCCTGTCCTTCTCTCTGCTCCCCCTCCTCTTCCTGTCCTCATGTCCTCCTCTCTGCTCCCCCTCATCCTCCTGTCCTCATGTCCTCCTCTCTGCTCCCCCTCATCCTCCTGTCCTCCTCTCCTCATCTCTGCTCCACCTCATCCTCCTGTCCTTCTCTCTGCTCCCCCTCCTCTTCCTGTCCTCCTGTCCTCCTCTCTGCTCCCCCTCATCCTCCTGTCCTCCAGTCCTCCTCTCTGCTCCCCCTCATCCTCCTGTCCTCATGTCCTCCAAACATCTCCATTCATCTCTGTTGGATGCTCAGCTAAACAATGATCAACAGACTACACAATGTAGCATGTTTTCTACCCAAATGTTCCTCAAAGCGCTTCAAATTTTTTCCTCTCATTCACCCAACCTTTCTTCAAAAGGTTCATTGATGGAGCGACCAGGTCTTATGATGGTGACCCATTACACGCAGGAAAATACTTTCTCTCTCTCTCACTCTCTCTCTCTCTCTGAATGTAATTAAATTAACTTTATTGGCATAAAATAACTAATGATTATACCGCCAAAGCAATGGTAGAATTGCAGAAAGATTTGTTCTCTCTCTGTCCTATGCCATTACCTCTCTATCTCTCTCTGCCATTCAGTCTCTCTCTCTCTCTCTCTCTCTGCCATTACCTCTTTATCTCTCTCTGCCATTCAGTCTCTCTCTCTCTCTCTCTCTCTCTCTCTCTGCCATTCAGTCTCTCTCTCTCTCTCTGCCATTACCTCTTTATCTCTCTCTGCCATTCAGTCTCTCTGCCATTACCCCTCTCTCTCTCTCTCTCTCTCTCTCTCTCTCTCTGCCATTCAGTCTCTCTCTCTCTGTACTCCTCCCCACTGTAATGCTCTCTAAACGCTCCAATGAAAAGTGGGATGCTGGGGCTAATCGATGGTGGCATTGAATGGCTAAATTAAACCAATTAACCTTGGAGCTTTGGATCTGCGTCACCCTATTGGTCCACATATGTTCCACAGAACAAAAATCAGGCTTGAATGTTCCACCGTAGCATGCTAACTAGAAAGGGTACAATTTCTGCTTCTTAGACATAAAACACCTTTAGTAGACCTGAGTGACACTTCTCTCAGCCAATCACAATGCAAGTCCCCTTCTGACTGACAACCAGTCATTTTAGAGTGACAGGGAATGTAACAGAAACCAAGGAAAACATAAAGTAGTTCATACTCTGATCGTATACTGTACATTTTACAGTGACCTATTTCGGAAACAACACGCAATTGACACAGGCACACATACTCACTACCCAGGCACCAACGCACACCCACACACCTACTTCTGTCTTGATGCTGTCATCATCTCATCCCTCCCTGTTCTTGCAGGATGCTTCTAATGCAATGTGAGTGCAATCTCTTATTGACCTTCATCTGGCAAGTGACACTTCAAAGATGAGACACAAGAACGCAAATCACTGATAAATTCCCTTCTCACTAGGTAGCCTGACAGATAGCAGCTTGCGTGTGTGTGTGCATGTATGTGTGTGTGTCTGTGTGTGTGTGTGTGAGAGAGAGATAGATTGAGATAATAAAAAGTGCGAAATAGACGGACAGACCAAAAAAGGCCAATAAACAGGTACACAATAAGACTTCTAAAAATATTCAAATGGAATAAATAAAGTTAGAAGCGTAAACAGACAACACCCAACTCCAGATCAATCACAGATAAAAACATTTGATAAAAAAATAATAACTAATGAAGATTTTCCAGATTTGTTTTTGGAACCAAGTTTGGTTCGCGGGCATTTAGTACAATGTTGCAGCTGTTTATAATTTAATAATATGACATTGTCAGCGATGTGTATCCTGGTTCTCTGATGCTATCTTCACCACATCTGGAAGGTCCAGATTTTTCAAAACATGTCTGATATGGACTAGGGATTTTGGGCTTGGTTGTGTTATCCCTGTGAACGCCAAGCAAAAATTTGCTTCATTCGCGCGAGTGTGAACACAGTATTATGCCTACAGTGTGTGTTCTGAGGGAGCTCATTCATGGTCATGTTCTGAGGAAGTTAACATCCCAGATGATACAACAACACGACAATACCCACTCATTTCAGCTGTCACAATAACTCATTAGCCGCGCAGAGTTAATCAGGTAAGATCCACTTCCATATCTGCTGTTACAGACAGCATGCTCACAAGAGTGACCTGTCAATGCTAACAGCGCTAGGTTTTTGCTGTCTGGCTGTGTTTTGAATGTGGCAGGAATGAGTAATCTCTGTCCTTGCTTCATCTAAAGGTGCGCGTGAGGACCAGCGAACTAGAAAACACAGATAGGAGGAGTCCTTGGGTGGGAGTTTAGCAGAGTAGCTGAGATTTTTATATAAATGTTATAAATGCCATTATTATTTAGCCCTATGTGCATTAATTGTTTTTATTCATTGCCTTGTTTCGGTTGGTTGTCCACTCGTAAAAGCTTTCTGAAACCATATGGACTAGAGTGTTCATGTATTAGTGATGGTGGACTGTCCTGACAGATGGGGGGGGGGTCTTGTCTTGTTGGGTCATACCATGTTAACCCACATTCACGCTCATGCATACATTTAACACACATGCACTCCTCCTCCCCACCCCCCCACACACCCAGACACACACACTGTGGACTGTCTTGTTTTGGTGAGGGAGATAGTTTTAAACCAGATTTCTGTGTCTGTCTGGCAGGGTGTCTCAGAGGAGCGGTCTGCAAGGGGAGGGTGGGGGGTTGGATTAAACAAACACTTCACCCTCCCCCCGTTTGGTTTCAACCACCAGTTAAGCTACATTTGACTGATGACGCCCATCTGCAGTGTGTGAGCGGCAAGTAAGAACAGCTTACTGTTTATGGACTTCTGCACTGTCTCTGTAACCAAGGAATTAAAGGTCACTTCTGATCCATGCTGTTTTCAGTCATGAATAGAGCTTGGATTATCTTTTCTTTATTATTATTATTACTGTAGCTGACAAGTAAATCTTTCTCAGACTCTTGACCTCTCTGGATTGAGCAGAGATTGAAATGACAAAACATATTTTTGTTTTCCCCCCTCCAAGATTAGAATAGACTCAAATTACTCCATGAACAACACACTGTGTGTGTTTCACGTATCCCCGTTGAAGAACAGAAGGAGCCCTTGCATTCTAAATACAAGTCATGATAACATACAGTATGACTCATTCTGTCGGGTAAAAAAAAAAAAGAGGTGCGAATCAAGTGTGGTGTGACAGGGAACGTGCAGTCAACACAACACATGGATGTCTTCTTGATCACATCTTGATAACCCGGCATGACGGGGACATCGATCTGGCCTCAGGGTCACAACCGGCCCAGAAAGAGAAGGAGGGGGGGGGGGGGGGGGGGGGTACAGAACCAGATTCATGGCCCGTACAGAGAGAAGCACCTGACAGTATACACAAAGACCTACAGCGCTGCACCAATGGCATCTTGCCATGACCGTTCAATCCAGGAAACGATGTAAGTGGTGTAAGGGTTGAAGCTGCTAGGCAGGATTAAGCACTTCGGGGGGGAGAAAAGAATAAAACAAAGAAAGTGAACAACGGGCGTTGAGGAGGTGGGGAAGATGAGGGGTCAAACCAGGGCCGGGGGATGAATGAAGAAGGGATTAGAATGGGGGTAAGGGTGGAGGAGGCTAGAGGCTAACTAAAGGAGGGACATTCAGTCGGAAGCGGGAAAAGCGAGAAGGGGCACGGTCGATCGACTGAGAAGAGAAAGAGCGGGTCGATAGGGTGGTCAGATGTTCCCTGAACGAGAGGAGAGGACGGGAGGCGGAGAGGAGATGGGGAGGATAAGGAGGTCGCTGGGAGGTGAACAGAGACACAGGTGGGCCCGGACAAAGTGAGCGGAGGCCAGCGCCGTCGACCGACACGAGGGCCTTGAGCCCACAACAGAGGCTTGGCAGGGCTTCAAGGGAACCGATCTCATGACCTGCTCACTCGTCCGCGTTAAGATCTGCCAAGCACCCGTCGTCTTTTGAGCGGCGGAGAACAAAATAAGAACAGCCACCAAAAAACAGCACCGCACGACACGCCCGTTCAGCCAGTCGAGACGCTACTACTGAACGCAGACAAATAAACACGCCGATCTGGGGGATAAACAACTCACACGAGGCGAGGCTATTTCGTGTGGCCACGACACGCAATCATGTTTGACGTGTTTAAGTGGCCGATTCACGCGAGTCGTCGGGAATCTCCTCGAGGGCCGGAAGAGTCTCATCTATTTGTCCGAGCTTAAAAATGTCATTACGCCAAATAATAACCATCTGCCCTGAGGGGAACACGAGCGAGGGTCTCAGACTTGTGAACATTTACATTTAGTCATTTAGCAGACGCTCTTATCCAGAGCGACTTACAGTAAGTACAGGGACATTCCCCCGAGGCAAGTAGGGTGAAGTGCCTTGCCCAAGGACACAACGTCATGTGGCATGGCCGGGAATCGAACCAGCGACCTTCTGGTTACTAGCCCGATTCTCTAACCGCTCAGCCACCTGACTCCCATGCTACATGAACATGCTACATAGCTGGTGTCTGCAGAGCCGAGCGCGGGTGTAGAGAGGACAGCCATGCTGCGGCGGGCCGGCGGAGGGGAACTACTGGAGGTGGCCCAGCATCTGTCTGGGGCAGGATGAGTCGACACTGGGCATGGAGATAAGTCACAGGCGCAAATCTTCACATGACACACATCGACTGGCGCCACTCTGGGCCGAGCACGCAATATTATCTAGCGAACGAGAGACGCTCCTCGCACGCACGCACGCACACACACACACACAGAGGGATGTGTTCTCTAAGAGCTGTGGGTGCTTCGCGTGTGTGTGTGTGTTTGCTCCGCGCGACTCTCCTGTCGAAGCTGCGACCTCCGTCTCATGGCTATGGTATCCTTGGCCGCGTGCATCTTGTTCCGTCGCTCCCTCTCTCTATCTCGTCGCTCCCGTGCTCTGGATGCCACTTGGTCGTTGACCTGTGTTCCCACTCTGACGGCAGCTAATGAGTAAGCCTCTTTAGGAGGGATTACCTTACTTCCTGGTGCACTGCCTCGGAGGGCACACACACACACACACACACACACGCACGCACACACCCCCCCCCCCCCCACACACACACACACACACACAGGCTCCCATCTCAGACAGAAACACTCATTAACATCCGAGAGCGATAGCACAAAACACCCGGTACAGAAAACACGTCGGACGTCCGCAGCCTACCCTGAACGGTCCGGTTGCGTAATCCACACAGGGCTGGATGTAACATACATCCAGCCCAGCTCCACGCTCACTGCCTGGGTAACCTACATCCAGCCCAGCTCCACGCTCACACCCAGGGTAACCTGCATCCAGCCCAGCTCCACGCTCACACCCAGGGTAACCTACATCCAGCCCAGCTCCACGCTCACACCCAGGGTAACCTACATCCAGCCCAGCTCCACGCTCACACCCTGGGTAACCTACATCCAGCCCAGCTCCACGCTCACACCCTGGGTAACCTACATCCAGCCCAGCTCCACGCTCACACCCAGGGTAACCTACATCCAGCCCAGCTCCACGCTCACACCCAGGGTAACCTACATCCAGTCCAGCTCCACGCTCACACCCAGGGTAACCTACATCCAGCCCAGCTCCACGCTCACACCCAGGGTAACCTACATCCAGTCCAGCTCCACGCTCACACCCAGGGTAACCTACATCCAGCCCAGCTCCACGCTCACACCCAGGGTAACCTGCATCCAGCCCAGCTCCACGCTCACTCCCTGGGTAACATACATCCAGCCGCCCGCGGATCAGGAGGATAAGCCGGCGCCTCCCCGTAACATGAGACCTGCCAGCAGGTGAGGCCGTGAGGGAACGCCGCCGGCGAGGTCTGCCGGGTTAGGGTTTTTTTCTTCAAAACTATTCCCTATTGCACCCATCAATGGGAATATATGGACTAAACAGCGTCGTCAAAGACATTCACCCCAACCCTCCTAACCCTAAAAACACACACCCCCCGTGGAAGCACACACAGAGACTATAGAGCCGGTACTCACCCCAGTCGTGGGCCGACGCGTCCGGCAACGGAGCGACAAAGAAGTCCGATCCAGACCCTACACCCTGGCTAACCTGACTACAGCCCCCTGACAGGCTCTGTACAGCCAGCCAGCACACCTCACCTAACCCCGCTCTCAACTCACAACGCCAGCAAAGTCCTTCTACCCAACACACCCGACAGAGGGGCACTTCTCCCCTGGCAGGCTCATGCCCAGACAGCCCTGCAGGTCATGAGAAACCTACCCCAAAACTCTAAGTCTGAATTCGCACCAGTCCATAGCGAGATGTTAGATCCAGGGACAGAAGACCCCTCAGTTCCAGTCTCTCTGCTCTGATCCGGGAGGTGGCCGGGTGGGGAAGCCACGTCGCGTCCGGGAAGCCTTGCTGGATCTCCTGAAGTCTTGGCGAGTTAGCGCACCTAAGCTAACGCGGAGCGTTCCTCCTAAACGGCAGCGTCTGCTGCTAAGCTAAAGCCAACATTTGATTATGGAGCGTTTGTGTGTGTGGCGTTAGCGGAGCTAAGCTAAAGACTACTCCCACACCGGCTGGACCGCGGTGTGACAGAGGGAGCGGCCACTCTCTGATCCCTTCTGTCAGATGGGAAAGTAGAGCAGCCCTCATCCCCCTCACCCCTCCTCCTCTCTCATCCCTCCCTCCTCCTCTCTCATCCCACCCTCCTCCTCTCTCATCCCCTCACCCCTCCTCCTCTTTCATCCTTCCCTCCTCCTCTCTCATCCCCTCACCCCTTCTCCTCTCTCATCCCCTCACCCCTCCTCCTCTTTCATCCTTCCCTCCTCCTCTCTCATCCCTTCACCCCTTCTCCTCTTTCATCCCTCCCTCCTCCTCTCTCATCCCCTCACCCCTCCTCCTCTCTCAACCCCTCACCCCTCCTCCTCTCTCATCCCTCCCTCCTCCCCGGGCCGGGCGTGACGGGGACGAGAGGTGAAACAGGAGGAAGTGCAGGATGAGGACGAGGATGAAGTGGATGTGTGTTTCCGTTTCAGATATGCCAAATCATGGGCTAAATATAGAGGTGTGACGAAGCTTATTCTCACTCACACACACATTTACAAAACGCACGCACATTTACAAAACGCACACACACAAACAAATGTACAGCTGTTGTGCGTTATCTGAATGCCTCTCTTGAAAGCTTGAAAAGCGATGAGTCTTAAACTCAGCAAATATGTTTAGAGGTAAACAACCTATTCTGACAAATCTATTCTGAGCTTAGCTCCATTTTCATGCCAGAGGGAAAACATGATCACATCAGAATAATAATCATTATTATCATTATTGTCAATTTCCTTGTAGTTGGCTGACAATGCCCAGAAAAACCTGACATGTTCAAGTCCAGCAAAAAACACCATTGAGCATTGACCTTATGATCAGAATGAAGATTATCACGCTTCGTAGTTGCTAGGGTAGTTGGTGGCAACAAAGGAACCATGACGCTCCAGTTTATAAACAGATGGATGAATCTCTGTGTTTTTTCGAGATAATTGTTCGCTGTTCAGTCAGACGGGGTCAAATCAGAACCGCTCTCCTCTTCCATCCTTTCTTTCCTCTTCCACAGGACTGATTCCATCCCTCCATCCTCCGCTGGAATCCATAGCTAATCGTTACGCTCAATCCATCTTTTCCAAAGCTGTCTCGTTCAGATCAGAGTTCTATATGTAGCTAACGCCGGGACTCATTCAGCTAATGCTTTTCCATTAGCTAAGATTTTCCTGATCTGGGTGTTTCCACAGAGGCAGATTGGCAAAGCCAGTAGCCAGCAAGTAGATTACAGAATGAAGAGTGTTTTTTTTCCTGTTCAGTGCCCCGCTCAAAAGTGTGTCATTTGCGTTAATGTATGTATCTGTATATCTGGTAGAATGGATTACACCATACATCATCTAATGGGATGTGGTTCTGCACAGCCAAAGTGTGTGTGTAATTGTGTGTGTGTGCTTGCGAGTGTCTGTGTGTGTGTGACCCAGCAGAGGGGGGTCCAGGGCTGGTCAGTGTTCTGGTTAGTGGAATGTGCTGGAGGCAAGGTCAAGAGTCCACACAGACGAGGGAGACAGAACATCCATGTCCATTTCCCCCAGAGCAGCGATGGAGGGAGGAGACCCAGGTGAAGCCACTCTCCAGCCCAAAATACAGCTCTTTTACTGACGGCAAATGTACCCCTTTGTTACCCCAAAAACATGGGACTATGGCATTATGACCCATGAGGCTGGTGGATTATAGCACAATGGGACTATAGAACGAATTCCCTAGTGGATTATGGGACTAGTGGACTATGAGACTTTAGAACTATGGACTATAGGACTAGTGGAATTTGGGACTTTAGAACTATGGACTATAGGACTAGTGGAATGTGAGACTTTAGAACTATGGACTATAGGACTAGTGGAATGTGGGACTTTAGAACTATGGACTATAGGACTAGTGGAATGTGAGACTTTAGAACTATGGACTATAGGACTAGTGGAATGTGGGACTTTAGAACTATGGACTATAGGACTAGTGGAATGTGAGACTTTAGAACTATAGACTATAGGACTAGTGGAATGTGAGACTTTAGAACTATGGACTATAGGACTAGTGGAATGTGAGACTTTAGAACTATGGACTATAGGACTAGTGGAATGTGGGACTTTAGAACTATAGACTATAGGACTAGTGGAATGTGAGACTTTAGAACTATAGACTATAGGACTAGTGGAATGTGGGACTTTCAGGACTAGTGGACAATAGGACTAGTGGAATGTGGGACTTTCAGGACTAGTGGACAATAGGACTAGTGGAATGTGGGACTTTCAGGACTAGTGGACTATAGGACTAGTGGAATGTGGGACTTTAGAACTATGGACTATAGGACTAGTGGAATGTGAGACTTTAGAACTATAGACTATAGGACTAGTGGAATGTGGGACTTTAGAACTATGGACTATAGGACTAGTGGAATGTGGGACTTTAGAACTATGGACTATAGGACTAGTGGAATGTGAGACTTTAGAACTATAGACTATAGGACTAGTGGAATGTGGGACTTTAGAACTATGGACTATAGGACTAGTGGAATGTGGGACTTTCAGGACTAGTGGACAATAGGACTAGTGGAATGTGGGACTTTCAGGACTAGTGGACAATAGGACTAGTGGAATGTGGGACTTTCAGGACTAGTGGACAATAGGACTAGTGGAATGTGGGACTTTCAGGACTAGTGGACAATAGGACTAGTGGAATGTGGGACATTAGAACTATGGACAATAGGACTAGTGGAATGTGGGACTTTCAGGACATTGACAGAAGGTTGTCCTGGACTACAGTACAGGTGTCAGTACGACCACACACTCATACTGTGGGCAGTGAGACAGTGAGAGGGAGAGCATTGAGATTTAAGAGGGACAGATGGCAGGCACATATGGGCCTGTTAGGGCTAAATAAATAAATTACACACACACACACACACACATGAACTGTGAACACAAACTGTGGGCCAACTTAGCTTGCTGAGAGCCCAGGCTCCAAATATGGGGGGGGGGGGGTTTACAAAAACCACAAACAGATTTAGAGTGATAGACACGGCACCGTAGCTTTGGAAACGCACACACGAGGGGTCGGCATTAAGCTGGCAGATTTGTGTACTAGTGTAGGCCTTAATCCACATCAAAGTGTATGTGATTGGGAGTGACAGGACAAACACACACACTCAAACTCTCCAGCTCTCACTGTGTGGATGTCTATACGTGTGTGTGGGCGCCAGAGGAGAATGTGTGTGTGATTATGCAAAGCGATGGATACTCTTTTGGAGAAGGAATAAATAAAACGGATGTGAGCTATGTTTCTGCTTTGGGATTCCCCCCACTCACCCTCCCCCTCCTTCCTCCTCCTCCTCCCCCCCCCCCCCCCCTCCCCTCCCTCCCTCCCCCCTCCTCCTCCCTCCCATCCCTCCCACTCTCCCTCTCTCCCTCTTCCTCCCCTCTCAGCCTCCCTCCCTTTCTCCTCCTTCTGTCTACCTCAAGGCCTGCAGCTTTGTCAGACTGACTGCAGGATTGAGAGAGGTGAGAGCCTTCAACAAACAGAAATGGCAGCTTTGCACAACATGTTCTATCCTTATACCACTATGATCCTTGCTGCAGAGGCAGAGAGAGGGCATACGAGAGAGAGACATAGAGATATATATATAGAGAGAGAGGACCAAGTATGTGAGAGAGAGGGAATATGAGAGAGAGAGAGAGAGAGAGAGAGAGAGGGGAGAGGGATGGAAAACGAGAGAGAAAGAGAAAAGGGAAAGAAGGAAATGTATGAGAGAGTGAGTGCGAGAGAGAAAAAGAGAGGGAGGGAATCTGAGAGCACAGTGTGTGTAGTTTGGGTGAATTCCATATTCAGCCCCATGTTCAGTAGCGCGACGGAAATCTCTCTGCTTAAAATTCCATGTTGGCTCTCGTCTCTCTGCTGATGAGGAGTCTAATTTTATTGCAGTCTTAATCTGCCGGCCAGTTAATTGACTTTGCAGGGAAGTGTTTTCAAAGAAGCAGGCATGGATTGGACAGATAACTTATCTTTTCTTCTCACAGTCCTGTTGCTACGCAAAATACGAAGATAAACGAGCTGGTGTCAAGATGTGTTGAAATCCAACGCCAACAGGTATTTCAATATCCAATATTCCTATTTCAATTTCCAACCATGAATGTCTTTCTCAAAACTAGTGTGGTGTGTGTGTGTATGTGTGTGTGTGTATGCGTGTGTGTGTGTGTGTGTGTGTGAACCAACAGGGCAGGAGTGCGCCCAATACAGAGAAGCAGCTGGAGTGCGGTACGTGCTCCAGGACAAGGAGCACACACGGCTTCTTGTGTCTTGTCTGATGTTTGCAAAGCAGGGCCTCGGAACCTTATTAAACCCAGTTCGGTGCATTAATGAAATGAAGAAAACAAGTCATGCATGCACACGCACGCACACACACACACACACACAGGACCGACACAGAATAAAAGATGACTTACGGGTTGCCATAGTCCCAGACAACGCACTGAGGATCTGATGTTCCCTGCAAAGACAAGAAGAGAAAGGAGAGAAGAGGAAGATTAACTAGTGGTGTCAGCTGAGGAGATGAGAAGGGGAGAGGCGGAGAGAAAATAGCTCTGTGCCTGAGGAGAGCGACTGAAGGTGTGCGGAGGAAGGAGGGAGAGGCAGACAGAGGGGAAGAGGGAGGGAACGAGACACAGGCATCGCTGGAGGACAGAGGCAACTAAATAGCTTGTGGGAGAGGGGGAGTATGGGAAACAAAAGAGTATGAAAAATCAAGCAAAACAAAAACAAGTGGAGATTATTTTCCCTCTAATTAACTGAAACCAAAGCCAAAAAAACAGCTTGAACGCTCATTGCCGCCCGCCTGCCCACACATGCGCGCACACACACACACACACACACACACACACGAGTGCAAACACTGTCTAGACCTCAGTCCATTTGCCATCAGCTCACTCTTTATCCATCGAGTCACTGGAGCCAAATCCAATCTTTAGAAGATAAAACACTGGTGATTCTCTCTGTAATCTGAGCTCAGTAGCGCGTGCCAGCCAGGAAAAATCACTATGGCTCAATAAAAGGAATCGATCAGTGAATCCATTTCTCTAATTGACTCATCTGGGGCTCGTTTCACCTGTAATCTACTGCAATCAGAGAATCGACTGCCCTAAATGAATCCTCAGCATCCGTTTCAGCCCCATAATTTTCAATGTGTGATCTTAAGCTGGAGGAATTGGACAGTGATCGATAGGGGAATTACAACTGTTCAGTTCTTGTCCAAGAACTAGCAGGGAGCTTAAAGTGCACACGTTCAGAAAATCCGATCCAGCAATCCAATTCCAAGGGATGGTCAAAGAGTCAAACAGTAGCTAATATGGAACTCTGAATAAGCCTGAGACTTCCAGAAGGTAGGGGGACAACCAGACCAGCCTATCCACAAACAAGAGCCCACAGCCTGCATAGATGGAACAGCAGGGTGCCTGTACGATCCCGTTCTCCAGTGGTTTGGCACGAGACTCACAGTCAATTACAGTCTCCCCCTGGTGGCAGAGCGCAGCATCACAGGACACTCAAAGGCTGGACCCGTGGCTTTGACACAGTAGATATCAAAAGCGTCTCTATTGATTTGAAATGGCATGGATCCTAGCCTGTGTGATTTATCTGGGAAGGAGTGCTTAAACCACCATAAGCTCTACACTGTTGTTCTCTCTCTCTCTCTCTCTCTCTCTCTCTCTCTCTCTCTCTCTCTCTCTCTCTCTCTCTCTCTCTCTCTCTCTCTCTCTCTCTCTCTCTCTCTCTCTCTCTCTCTCTCTCTCTCTCTCTCTCTCTCACTCTCACTCTCACTCTCACTCTCACTCTCACTCTCTCACTCTCACTCTCACTCTCACTCTCACTCTCACTCTCTCACTCTCATCTGGAGGGAAGCAGAAAGGGAGAGGATGCTACTGTTCAGTGTTGGAATCTCCTCAGCCCACCTCCCACTTCCAGTCTCAGACGAGGGCACAGCTGATCTATCACGCCTGGATGGCTAAAGCTACCGGATGGCGCCTTTCATTGACACCCATCCGTCTCCTGTCACATCAGTCAATCCAGGCGTCCATTTTCGAACGGCCGGCCGGCGGGATGCATCATTTATGTGTTCCCACAGAGGCAGCGACGCGTGGACCCCCGAAACATGATGGATGACATGCCTTTGTTTCAGCTCGCACACAGGCGAGGTGTCACCTACATCACACGGCTTCTCAGTGAGCATTAGCTTCCGTCGCTACGCTGGGCGTCTGTTAACGCCCCCCGAGCCATCAATCAAGCGAGCGGCGGGGCTAACGCTAGGCTAACGCTAGGCTAACGCTAGCTCAATCATGACTGACACGGAGGCACTCCCACACTGTCTGCCTCCTCTTTAGCGATGACATCGCGCGCTGGGCTGCGTCTGCATGGCTGGAGCTTTTTTCCGCGGCGCGCGGCTAAGACCGCCGTCCCGAAGAATCCGTCGACAGATGGGAGGATGATTATTGGTTACACTTTAAGCGACGAGATGCATCGTTTCTTGAGGCGTTCCTTGGTCATTAGATCCGTCGTGATCTAGCACTTCCCTGGCCGCCAACATGCCTCTGACACAAGTGCCCCAGATCGGCGGAAATTAAACCCAATAACTCACTGTAGGGTTATGTGTAAACTGTGGGCTTAGCGCTTTAAATGAAAGGGATATTTCATGCTTTATCTGGCACCACTGGCAGCCACCTGAACGATCATTCTGACTGATAGAGAGAAAACGAGATTGCAGTTAAATAAACAGGGAGGGGATCTAACATGGGGCGGCTCTGGGCTGATTAGCATAAGGCCGAGAACATCCAGCTGACTTCCTAAAGGGCGAATGAGGGATGACTTGGTGGAGGGAGGGCTTTGACATCTGGTGTACTGTAGGGACACCCAACTTTCTGGTCCCCTACCTCTTGCTCACCAGTACACTACACACACACACACAGGCAGACACACACACAGGCAGACACACACACACACACACACAGAGGGAGCTAAGGAGTGGGAGAGAAAGAGAGCGAGAGATGCACATTTGCACGCCCATACAGCCACACACACGCGCCCACACACACACACACGCGCACACACACGCGCGCACGCTAGGTGTGTGTTGTCACGGGGGAGCACGGTGGGCAGTCCAGAGCAGATGTCTTCACAGTGAGGACAAAGCCCAGTACAGGGACCCTGACACTCCCCTCGGTGAACTCTCCCTCAACAGCTGTTGCTATGGCGATGCCCAGCATCTGGGCATCCCTTTCCTGGCTAAGGTCGACATCCCCTCAGCTGCCGATCTCACACATACACACACACCCACACAAAGTATCACACATATCACAGTATGTATGTTTACGCAAGCATGCATGCACATGCATACACATACACTGGGATTGCATTACAGGTCTAGGAACCTCAGAGTAACACACACACACACGCAGAATCTCATGAAAGCGCAGTACAAGCAACCCTCTCCGTCCCTCAGAGGGACATACGCAGTCTGAATATGATTTTCCTGTGTGTGTGTTTGCCCTACACCGTCCTACTGCAGGGGGCCAGTGCAGAGCAGAGCTTCCGCTGCAGGAAGGGGAGGTGTCTGAGGCAGGGGAGGTGTCTGAGGCAGGGGAGGTGTCAGAGGCAGGGGAGGTGTCTGAGGCAGGGGAGGTGTCTGAGGCAGGGGAGGTGTCAGAGGCAGGGGAGGTGTCAGAGGCAGGGGAGGTGTCTGAGGCAGGGGAGGTGTCTGAGGCAGGGGAGGTGTCAGAGGCAGGGGAGGTGTCAGAGGCAGGGGAGGTGTCTGAGGCAGGGGAGGTGTCAGAGGCAGGGGAGGTGTCTGAGGCAGGGGAGGTGTCTGAGGCAGGGGAGGTGTCAGAGGCAGGGGAGGTGTCAGAGGCAGGGGAGGTGTCTGAGGCAGGGGAGGTGTCAGAGGCAGGGGAGGTGTCTGAGGCAGATCAGCACGCCCTGGGAAACATGCACACAGCGTCCTCCTGACATTGGTCTGGTCTGGTCTCCTACCCTCTCCTCCTCCACCTCCCCTCCTCCTCCTCCACTTGCCCTCCTCCACCTGCCCTCTTCTTGTCCTCCACCTCCCCTCCTCCTCTTCTCCTCCTCCCGTCCTCAACCTGCCCTCCTCCACCTGCCCTCTTCTTCTCCTCCACCTCCCCTCCTCCACCTCCCCTCCTCCTCCTCCCCTCCTCCTCCACCTCCCCTCCTCCACCTCCCCTTCCCTCCACCTCCCCTCCTCCTCTTCTCCTCCACCTCCCCTCCTCCACCTCCCCTCCTCCTCCTCCCCTTTCCCCCCTACTCTCAAGCCCAGCCTTTCTAGAGTCCTTGGCTGATAATAAAGATGGAATGAGTGAGTCAGAAACACACGGCATGGAGAGAACAGGCCATTGGCCATTCACAGGCTTTGAAATGATGAAGCCAATGTGCAATCATATTGACCCGAGGTCCTGGTTAGCCGCATAGCATTTGCATATCAAGTGTGCTACTCCAGGTCATTCTTCACGCACTCTGTCTGTGTGTGTGTGTGTGTGTGTGTGTGTGTGTGTGTGTGCATGCTTTATATCTATAGGGACTTTTTAATATTTAGCATTAGTTTCCAAACAGTGCCCACATTTCTGTGAATGCATAATTAAATGTGCATTAAATGTAGGTCAAAGAGCAAGATTCTCATTACACTGCATCTTCTCCACTACACTGAACAACTGGTTAATTCAAGTTTTTCAGCAAGAAATATACTAATAAAGCACGTCAGTGTAGCACCACATAACTAGAAAAGTAGAATAGTCAACAAGCGGTCAAACACTAGAATGTTGTCAAAATATATGAATATATTCAGTCAAGAAGTTAAAAACTAGAATACACTTAGCCAAGAAGTCCAAAACTAGAATATATTCCAACACAAGAATGGAAATAACTATAAAACATTCAATCCAGAAGATGGAAAAACAACAGAATATATTCTATCAAAAAGAGGCAAAGAAAAAAGAGAATACATTGTTCAATGTCAGGTGGTGCAGTGAATAAGAAGTACTATTTACCTACTGAATATACTATGTACGATTGAACTGTCATCAGACTGTGTGTTATTGTAAGCACATGCAGAGCTGTGTCCTCCAGGGTTCTGTGCACTCACGTTAAGCAGGAGGGAGAGCTCGACCACCACCATGGGCTCGCTGGGTTTGGGTTCAGGTCGCACGGTCACGGACAGGATCTTGGAGTTGATGATCGCAGGAGCCCTGGGGAGATGAGACAGTGGTTACATGACGACGTTACTCACCTGGCTCAGTCTCACCTGGCTCAGTCTGGAGAGACACCGAGGATGAGTCACACTCATGCACAAACACACATGTGTTTGTGTGCGCACAACTCCGTGTTTCCTCATGATAGCTTGTCCAGATAGATTGCAGAGTGTGTATCTATGTATGACTCAGAGTCTGAACCTGTGTGTAGTTCGAGTGTGTGCACGAGTGTGCGAGAAAATGAGTGCGTGTGCACCACCCAAATAAATATTCAATCCGCTCAGCCTCCCTGCAGCATCTCAAGCCTTTTGAGTCTGTTGGCAAAAAGCTAATGAGATACAAGGAACCCAGGGCCTAGATCTAAACAAACAGGCTGAACCTATTAGCATTCAGCTATGCCGCACAACACAAGCTATCAGGCTAGGCTAACAGGCTAACAGGACAGGCTAAACAACCAAGCTAAAAGGCCAAGCTAATAGACCAGGCTAACAAGCCAAGCAAACAGACTGGGCTAACAGGGCAGGCTAACATGGCAGGCTAGCTCAGGTGCAACCAAGAGCACTGACCTGGATAACAAGGTCTGCCCCAGCGCCAAACAACATATGGGGAGAGACGGAGGGAGAGGGGAAGAGAAAGAGAGAGGGAGAGAGGAGGAGAGACAGAGGGAGAAGGGAAGAGAAAGAGAGGGGGAGAGAGACAGATGGAGAGGGGAAGAGAAAGAGAGAAGGAGAGAGACAGAGGGAGAGGGGAAGAGAAAGAGAGAGGGAGAGACACAGAGGTAGAGGGGAAGAGAAAGAGAGAAGGAGAGAGACAGAGGGAGAGAGGAGGAGAGACAGAAGGAGAGGGGAAGAGAAAGAGAGAGGGAGAAAGACAGAGGGAGAGAAAGAGAGAGGGAGAGAGACAGAGGGAGAGGGGAAGAGAAAGAGAGAAGGAGAGAGACAGAGGGAGAGAAAGAGGAGGAGAGACAGAAGGAGAGGAGAAGAGAAAGAGAGAGGGAGAAAGACAGAGGGAGAGAAAGAGAGAGGGAGAGAGACAGAGGGAGAGAAAGAGAAAGGGAGAGACCGAGGGCGATGGGGAGGAAGAAGGGTAGGCAAAGCTTAGAGGTGAGAGAGGGAGGGGAAAGTGAGAAAGGGAGAGAACATTGACACAGGCTAAATAAAAAGGGGAATGGAGAGGAAAAGAGAGATGGTAAAGGAGAGCTGGGTTGAGGTGTGAACAGCTGCCAGGGTGTTGGTCTGCCATCGCTGGACCTAGCTTCCAACGAGAGGAGGGGGTCCCTCACTGACCTGCTCCTCTCTGTGTTACTGTCTCTGGAGGAGGGGGTCCCTCACTGACCTGCTCCTCTCTGTGTTACTCCCCTTTTCTCTCTCTCAGTTTTCGTGGGAGTTTTTCCTTTAGGATCAGGTTGGTTTAGGTGCAGTGCTATGGGCATACTGTATGTGAAGCCTTCTGTGGCATTGCTGGTGTCGCAGAAGTGACATGGATTGTGACAAAGGTTATGTAGATACAGTTTGATTCGATTTGAGAGAAGGGAATGGGAAACACACACACACAGATACTCACTTTGGTGCTGGCAGGATGACCCCTAAGGTCCGGTACAGAATGGCTCCGATGACAAAATAAGACGTTTCTGCTTCGGTTTCTGGAGAAAAACAAAACAAAACAAAAAAAACATCAACAGATAATGTGAACAGAATCCACCCTCACACACTGCAGACAGGCTGTCACGGAGCCCTGAGGCAGAGCCAGCCTGTGCTGGGAGCAGACACAGGTACCCAGAGCCAGCCTGTGCTGGGAGCAGACACAGGTACCCAGAGCCAGCCTGTGCTGGGAGCAGACACAGGTACCCAGAGCCAGCCTGTGCTGGGAGCAGACACAGGTACCCAGAGCCAGCCTGTGCTGGGAGCAGACACAGGTACCCAGAGCCAGCCTGTGCTGGGAGCAGACACAGGTACCCAGAGCCAGCCTGTGCTGGGAGCAGACACAGGTACCCAGAGCCAGCCTGTGCTGGGAGCAGACACAGGTACCCAGAGCCAGCTGGGAGAGAACGAGGACTGGGGGATGGAGGGATGAAGACCAGAGGAGAGAGAGGGGATGGACTGTGATGGAGCAGGGGATGGAGAGATGAAGACCAGAGGAGAGAGAGGGGATGGACTGTGATGGAGCAGGGGATGGAGAGATGAAGACCAGAGGAGAGAGAGGGGATGGACTGTGATGGAGCAGGGGATGGAGAGATGAAGACCAGAGGAGAGAGAGGGGATGGACTGTGATGGAGCAGGGGATGGAGAGATGAAGACTGGAAGATAGAGGGATGGACCGTGACATTTAGAAGACGAAGGTTTTGCAGGAAGAGAAGAACAAGTCCCTTCCACGGAGTCTTTCTTTAGCTTCCCTGTATTCCCCGTATTGCATCGTCTCCCCTTTTCAACTCCCTCCTCGCCTTTCTGCTCTTCAAAACTTTTCTCTGTCTTCCAGCGCCTTCCACCGCCCCTCCTTTTCATCTGTCCATCTCCCTGGGCTCCCTCTTACGCCAATATCTCTTTCGATCCCTCCATCCCTCTCTCCGTGGACACGTACTTCCCCACAAACCCTGTGCTCCCCGAGAGAGGTGCTGTCCCTCTGTAAATGTCAACGCATCCGGAGTGAGGGATGAGAGAGGAAGGGTGGAGCGAAGGAGATGGGTTTTTGTGTGAAAGATGATTCTCCCAAAATCTTTGCTTCTCTCCGTCTCTGTCTCTCTCTCTTTCTCTCCCACTCCCCCTCTCCCTTGGCTGAGTCTGGGTGGCAGACTAGACAGGGGGGAGAAGGGATAGGAGGGATGGTGGGAGATGGGAAAAGAGGAGGAGGGAAGAGAGATACAAGGTGGTGACTCATCCAAAATCTGTTCAGCCTATGAGGTAAGACTACTAAGTGAGAGAGAGATATAGAAAGAGCGAGAGATATAGAGAGCGATAGAGGGAGAAAGAGAGAGGTGTAGAGAGAGTGACAGATGGAGAGAGGGGGAGAGAGGTGGAGAGAGAGTGATGGGGACAGTGAGAGAGAGATATAGAGACCGAGGGAGATAGAGAGTGATGGAGAGTGATAGAGACAGTGTGAGAGAGAAGCAGAGAGAGAGTGATGGAGAGTGATAGACAGAGATGAGGACAATGATCAAAGTCTCCGTCAGAGAGCCGCCAACTGTGATAAATCCTAATTGGATGCCGTGCGCACGAGCATGCAAATGAGAGCCCCACTGTATTGTGGGTAAATGTTAAATCGGTCCACGTTAGACCTCAAACCACAAACTCATTATGTGAAAACTTGATTGAGGACAGAGGGAGCGATTGAGCAGGAGAGAGAAAGCGAACAAAAGAGGGACAAATACTGCGGCGTCGTTCTGTCACACGAGCTTGCCTCTTCCTCGTCAGGGATTTGTCACGCCGCCACCGTTAGAACAAGTCACCGATTGTGGATCAGGAGTCAGATATTAACGCTCACCACAAATCCCAGAGATCCTGAACCCGTCGCCTGAGTCAGCAGAGATGCCTTCATCATGAGGAGAACTACGTTTCCCATCAGCTGAAGACAAAGGCCGCTCGTCCATTTGATAACACATTTTACATTGACATTTATTCATTTAGCAGACGCTTTTATCCGAAAGCGACTTCCAAGAGAGAGCTTTACAAAAGTGCATACGTCACTGATCATAACAACATTGCGGGTAGCCAAAACATGAGAAAAAAAAAATTACTAAGTGCCAATGGGAAGAACCATAAGAGCATGCAGTTAAACAAATACCTTCCTTGTCTCATTTCCTTCCTCTCCTCTGAACGGTGAACAAGCGATAGGTAAAATCCATACAGTAAGCTCTTCTCATGTACTTAATCAGTCCTTAATAGAAGAATCTGAATAGATAGTTCCAGTCAAGCGAATGAGACAAGACTATCATTAGGATGAATGCAGAGCGGGCCTTCATGAGTCTGGTATGTTCGATATAACTTAACAAGCCATGTCATGTTTCCATTACAGTATTACACAGAGGCCTGTTATGCTTCATTAGGGCTGTTCTACCTGATGACAGTCAGGGTTAATGTATTGGTAAGTGTCAATGGGCGCTGTTGCTGTGGGTCAGGTCATAAAGTTGAGTGTGTGTTTGTGTGTGTGTGTGTTGCAGTATCAGTCCATCCCTACAGGAAGTTAGTTGTGTGTGTCCTCCAGTGGATTTGTGAACAGGCCAGCCTTTGTCCACTGGGCCAAGACAGGAGACTATAAGTGGTCTGTGTGTGTGTGTGTGTGCATCATTGACTTGTCATCCTAAGAAAGCTTTTGATGAAGTGTTAAATGAACCAAACTAGCAGGTAGAAATCAGCTAAAGGCCACAGAAAAATGCCACGTCTCTACCAGTGAAACCACCTGTCAGGAACCTCCAAACACGATCAAGCACACCCACACTGAGGAGGAGAGAGGCCAGTCAGAGAAACAGTGTGCAAGGCCAAGACAGGGTGCAAAGGATGAGCAGCATACTGCAGCGTGGGAGGCTGAATGGGCTGATGCAAGGGGAGAGAGAAAGCAAACGAGAGAGAGCAGGCGACAGAGAGGGAGGGAAGGAGAGAGAGAGGGATAGATGGAAAAAGAAAGAAAGAGAGAAAGCAACAGAGAGAAAGAGAGAGTGAAAGAAAGCGAGTAAGCAAATGAGAGATGGAGAGAAAAGAGAGGGATGTTAAGAAATAGTGAGCCATGTAGGGCGGAGTCTTCAGGAGGAGACCAGGCAGTGACCCCCCCCCCCCCCCTTCCATCTGAGACATGTCTAATCTTTTATTACGCAGGGCGGGAGAGGCAGGCAGGAAGTCAGGCCTGGTAATTTCCTGTGGGCCGTGCCTCCATGTCGTGTGTGTGTGTGTGTGTGGGGGGGGGGGGGGTCGGGGCTACATGACAGCGTCGGCAGAGGAAATCTTCTCCTCTCATCTCAGTCCCATCATGTCACGGCCTCTCTGCTCCTTCAACAAGGCCTTTATCCCTCTCCATCTCCCTTACACCCTCTGGCCTTTATCCCTCTCCAGGGCTGGAATGGCCATCTGGCATACCGGGAATTTGCCCGGTGGGCCGACGCACTTTTGGGCCGAATCGCCGATATAAATAATAAAGAGAGGGGAGAGAGAGAGAGAGAGAGGGGAGAAATAGATGCTGAGAGAGATAGGAGAGAGAGAGAGATGAGGGGGAGGAGAGAGAGAGAGATAGGAGAGAGAGAGAGATGAGGGGGAGGAGAGAGAGAGAGATAGAGAGATAGATAGAGAGATAGATAGAGATAGATAGAGAGAGAGATAGATAGATAGAGAGAGAGAGAGAGAGAGAGTGGTTCTGAGGCGCACCTTGCGAGGAGAGAGTGAAGACCTCTTTAGGGATGTAGAGTTTGTCCTCAGCGTTGCGAGCCCAGTCCTTCATCCCCCTCCGGCCCTTCATGGGGAAGTTAATGTCACTGGAGACCGCTGAGACCGGTTCCCGCTGTATGGTGATCACTACAAACACACACACACACATCCATCGTAAATATACAACAGCAATTGTTAAAAATCCCGAAGAACGATAAACAATAATTCCAAAAAGGGAACAGGTCGATGCGAGACATTTTATGAGAATCAATAAAGCAATCACGTTTGCTGGAATCAAATGAGATACGCGTGCCAGGAAACATTAATGCTAATTATAGTGCAAAATCATTCCCCGTAGACAGGCAACGCACTGAAACTGCTGTCGAGTTATGCTAATGCTAATGCTAACAAGGAGTCTGATTTGGTGTTAAGGTGTTAATGGGGGGAGAACCCCATAAAAGAGACAACCATCGAACCTAGGGGCTCCCACGCTACGTTAACAGTGGGTGGTTCCTCCACCCCTCCTCCGCCCCTCCTCCACCCCTCATCCACCCCCGTCCACCCCTTCACCCCCCCCATCCACCTGGGACAGCCCCCCCCCCCACCCCCCACTGGGACAGAGGCTGTGTTGAGTGCGGTACTGACTCAGGTTGTTGGTGACCACCAGGAAACTCTGGAAAGGTTTCTGCGCCTCTCCGATGAGGTGGATGAAGTCTTCCAGCACCCTCATCAGCAGGCCGGCGCCTGGGGATACCTGGGGGGGATGGGGGGGGGGGGGTCGGTTAGTAAGGTATCCTCTGCTCATGTGGTACACTAGGGTTCATGTGGTACACTAGGGTTCATGTGGTACACTAGGGTTCCTGTGGTACACTAGGGTTCATATAAAAAACACCCTCATTTAACTGCAGATGTTGAGTTGGAAGAAAAACCAAGCTGAGATTGTCCTACTGTAGACCACAACAAGCCTCATGAAGACTGTGTCAGGTCTGAGTTATGGATGTATTTACTACTTGCTGTGCAGTGGCTTTGGGCTCACTAGCACTGGAGAAGAACACTACGGCAACAGGTCCAGTACCACACTGGTGGGAATCATTATTCATGATTTTGTCTAATCATTTCAGTACAATCATCCCCTCGTCATCATCATAATTGTCGTTAGAAGGCTTGTGCATGTGTTTGCATTCTTAAATAATGTGCATTTATTCGTTTATTGAAAGGAGTGTGTGTGTGGGCAGCTGCCTTTAGGTTGACATTGAGTGTGATACCGTGCAGTGTTATAATGGGTTTGTGGTACAGTATGATGTCATATCCTTCGATCGTTGTTTATGTAGCCCAGATGGCAAGTAAACACATGTTAATTCAAGGGCATGGAGAATGGAGGTTGAGATGAACACACTCACACACACACACACACACACACACACAAACAAACACACGTATAGACACAAACACACAAACGCACGCACACACACACACAAACACACACTCAGAAACACACACAAACAAACACACTCAGAAACACACGCACTCCATCTGTAAACAGCGAGCAATACCTTCCGAGAATGAAAAACAGGAGTGTGCTTACAACTCCCTGATACTGATACAGTATAAACATGGTGCCGTCATCTTCACTGAAATGTGACAGAGCCTTAACCCCCACACGCGCTTCGTGGTGTAGCAGACACACGGTGGCAGTACAAAGGGAAGAGAGGTCGAGATCTAATGTTGCCTACCTGGTGTGCGTCTTCCCACTTCTCCAGATTGTCCATGTCCAACATACAACTGACTACCTGGAAGAATTTCTGAGGGGAGACGAGACAGATGCTTTCAGACGATCCACTGGTGTGAGCATGTGCATGTGTGTGTGAGAGAGAGATAGAAAACGAGAGACTGAAAGAAAGAGAGACAGATATAAAGAGAGAGAGCGAGAAAAAGAGAGAGAGGATACAACTGTATCTGCATATTCCCGCCAATCGCTTTTGTACCGCGCTTCATCATGCTTTCACTCTAACCGGACAGCACGTCACACAAACAGACATCCTCTCTTCCCGCGCGCGCACGCTCGCTCGTTCCCCCGTTGTCACCTGCATGTCGTCGGGAGCTGGGATGTAGGTTGCTCTCTTGAAGGTGTCCGTCACATTTCGCAGGATCTCCGTGGAGAACAGGAGGTCGCCGCTGTAGTAGCTCCGCCTCAGAAGCAGCTCCAGGAGACTCCTGACGATCTGAGACATGCCCTCCCCCGCCAGGGTCCTCTGACCCTTCGCAAGATGCTCTCTCAGCTGGGGGGGAAGGCAGGGGAAGGAACCTTTTAGCATCCCCCAAGGAACAGCATGTGCAACAATCTCAACAATCGATGCACAAAAAAAAAACTGATAATTTTTGGGGGGGATTTACGTTTTGTAATTCAGAAGGGCCAATAGCAGCAGGGACACATTTGTTCTTAAATGTATTGGTTCTGCATCTTGGCAGGTTATATATGCGACCTGAACTCACTGACAGGAGGGACAGGGGTCAGCAAGGTCGTTGGGAGAGGTCATTTAGGTCAGTGCCTACAAATGTACTGCATATTTGACTATTCCTTTTACCCTGTTTTTTCAAGATAAGTGACCCAAACCAGCAAATAAAATAAAAGGTCAGACTCGATAAAATAGGAATAAAACATTGTCATAAAAGTTGTGTCAACATTAAAACTTCTGAGCTTCTGATAAAAGGCAAAGATCAACCAGTACTCTTGTACGTAGATTCAGAACTTTGATGACACACAGTACACCAGAGCAAATTCAGGTAAAATGTGATGCCTAGAATCTCCACATACTATACTGCACATAGACCGCGTGTGGGTTTGTGTGTGTGTGTGTGTGTGTACCGTATGTGTGTGTGTGTACTGTGTGTGTGTGTGTGTTGATGAAATCTGACTAGGATCAGTCTTCTCGCAGTGAGAGAGAACTGTGAAACACAGGGCAGACAGGAGCAATCAGCCCTAATGAAACAAGACCAAGTCCTCGTGCTAATTAGGGGTTAGTTCCTTAGGCTAACTGCAATCAGCATGTGGCCTCCCGTCATCGTCACGGAGACAAGAGGTCATAGTTCACCCTGCAGGAAAACAACAGCTGATGAACACGTCCATTAAATATCACCTTTAAACAATGGGGGTGAAAAAGCTTTGAAAAACTCATTAGAGTAGAGAGAAAAGTCTGGGACGAAAAACAATAGCTCAGATTATGTTTGTGATGATAATGACAGAGTTATTTCACCAGGACAATGCTAGGAAGCTAACTGATAAACTTTTCAAAGCAACCCGGCATCTCTCCCTTCACAGAAGAGGTGACTGCAGCCTGAGAGAGGGGGGGGGAGAGAAAACAAGAGAGAAAAAGAAGAAGATTCCGGAAGGGACTTACAGATAAATGTAAATATCTAAATTCAAGTGAGACGCATCTGGCGAAGCTCGGAGGACCCCAGTAAGCAACTCCAGTAGAGTCCAGCAAGCAACGACGACTAGCAGAACCTGGAGAGGAGGGAGAGAGGGAGGGTGAGGGAGGGATAGAGAGAGGGAGTAGGGAGAGAGGGAGGGAGAGGGAGGGAGGGTGAGGGAGGGATAGAGAGAGGGAGTAGGGAGAGAGGGAGGGAGAGGGAGGGAGGGTGAGGGAGGGATAGAGAGAGGGAGTAGGGAGAGAGGGAGGGAGAGGGAGGGAGGGTGAGGGAGGGATAGAGAGAGGGAGTAGGGAGAGAGGGAGGGAGAGAGAGGGAGTAGGGAGAAAGGGAGGGGGAGAGAGGGAGACAGAGAGAGGGTGAGGGAGAGAGAGATAGGGAGAGAGGGAGAGAGAGAGAGAGAGAGAGAGAGAGAGAGAGAGAGAGAGGGAGGGAGGGAGGGAGGGAGGGAGGGAGGGAGGGAGGGAGGGAGGGAGGGAGGGAGGGAGGGAGGGAGGGAGGGAGGGAGGGAGGGAGGGAGAGGGAGAGGGAGAGGGAGATAGGGAAAGAGGCAGAGAGGGAGAGAGGGAGAGAGGGTGAGGGAGAGAGAGAGAAAAGATGTGTAAGAAAGAAAAACAGAATAGAGAGGAAGTGAGAGAGAGAGACAGGAAGATGAGAGAGAGTGAGAGGAACACAGTGTAAAACAACAAACCGTTCAAGTCGTTTCTCAGCCAAGTGCCATATTACATTTTTCCTTCAAAGGCTTTTGACATGTCTGAACCTGTTTCATTCTTTGGTGAGGTACACACACACACACACACACACACACACACACACACACACACACACACACACACAGGTACTACACAAGCTACACACACACACACACACACACACACACACACACACACACTTGCCTTTACCAACACACACTGTGGCCAAACCATCTATCACCTTTATATAAAAATAATTGTTTGTAAATGGAATGCCTCCCATCTCCAGACACAGGCTGGACCATAGCTACTGCTCTCCCACAGATGTTTGTTTGTTTGTAGTCATTTAGCAGACGCTCTTATCCAGAGCGACTTACAGTAAGTACAGGGACATTCCCCCCGAGGCAAGTAGGGTGAAGTGCCTTGCCCAAGGACACAACGTCAGTTGGCATGACCGGGAATCGAACTGGCAACCTTCAGATTACTAGCCCGATTCCCTCACCGCTCAGCCACCTGACTCCAGATGTGTAGACGTGATGAGCACCTTTGGGCCTGGTTTCTCACACATGGAGACTTTAACCCAGACTGAAAGCCAAGGTAGGCGGCTGGGTATGGGAGACAGTGCCAGGTGTGTTGTGGTGTGTGTACAGGTAGATGACCTGTCGTACGCCAGCGTGATGTCATGTTGGGCTCACCAGTGGCGTTAGTCGGACACTTATTGTAGACGGTTTCTCCAACCGAAGCCCTTTTCCAGGTCATGGCTAGAAGGTATTCATCTTTACATATCTCATGAAGAGCTGACAAGAAGGAGGAGGGAGAGTTACACACCAACAATACCAACATATCCACTTTAGAGACATGTACACATGGACACACACACGCATACACACAGACGCACCCACACACTGTAGAGACACACAATCAATTCTTCCCTGGCGCAAGCCCTTGTCTTATTTTCCCCCTCACACATTGTTGTGCCCTTTCTGCCCGTGTCCCTGTCTAAATTACAGCCTCGCTCTCTATTCCTCTCTGTCTCTCTCTCTCTCTCTCTGTTCCTCTCTCTCTCTTCCTCTCTCTTCCTCTCTCTTCCTCTCTCTTCCTCTCTCTCTCTTCCTCTCTCTCTCTTCCTCTCCATCTCTTCCTCTCCATCTCTCCCTCTCTCTCTGTGTTCATATCCATCCCTCTCTTTCACAACCCTGATGAAAAACAGCGCAGGCAACCGTGTTTGCCAGGGACGCGTCGAGGACCGTGAGGAAGGGGACGGGGGCGAGGAGGAGAGATGAAAGAGAGCTGTTCCCATCCCTGCCTTGTTCATGTGGATATATGTTCTTCATTGTACACGTCGCATCTGCCTGGCTCCAACACTGTCAGAGGACTTAGCAACTAGGGCTGCTAGTCATCTGTTCTATAGCCTCTCAAAGCTGCAAACAGACACCCAACACACACACATATACCGTATACACACACACCCACGCAGAGCTGCAGTCAAAGGCATGCTTATTAAACTGTGCTGTTTTCTGCAGTGGCTGACACACTGACAAATTGCACAGAGCAGGCCTTTGAACAATTTCCCTCCACCAAAGGGAGGGAAAGAAAAGAAAAAGCGATAGAGCAACAGCAAGAGAGAGAGAGAGAGGGGGGGGGGGAGACGACACAGCGATGACAAGAGGAGAGGACAGAAAGAAGAGGGAGAGAGATAGAGATAGAGAGAGAGAGAGAGAGAGAGAGAGAGAGAGAGAGAGAGAGAGGGGGGGGGGGGGACAGCGATGACAAGAGGAGAGGACAGAAAGAAGAGGGAGAGAGATAGAGATAGAGAGAGAGAGAGAGAGAGAGAGAGATGAAAGGGGGGAGAGAGAGAGAGAGAGAGATGAAAGGGGGGAGAGAGAGAGAGAGAGATATGAAAGGGGGGAGAGGGATTGTAAATTAGGAAGGAAAAGGAGGAGCAGGAAAACACAGACAGGTTTCCACATGGGCCGGAGAAACGGAGAAGAAACAAAGAGAACCAGGTTACAGGGCGCAGAGAGGTGAAGGAGGATATTAACATGAGGAGAGATCTGAACAGAGAGAGAGAGCAGAGAGAGACAGAGACAGAGAGAGACACACAGAGAGAGAGACAGACAGAGAGAGACAGAGAGAGAGACAGACAGAGAGAGAGAGAGAGAAACCTCGTCTCTCATCAGGAATCACCTCCATGCTCACAGACACAATTACAGCTGGATTGATCTTCATGAGAATGGCAATAGCTAACACACACATATAAACAGGCAGGTATCACACCCCCACACTCGGTACACAACCACACACTTAAACATACATAGACACATATGGATTCAAACAGACAGACACACACACAGGTGTGCTGACCGGGGCACTTCTTGTCGTTGCAGGAGCGGACCTCCTCCCCAGAGCCGTCGCACGGGTAGCCCTGCACGCCCGTGCCCTCGCACATCCTGAAGCGACGCTGCCACCCAGAGTCACATGTCTTGCTGCACAGACTCCAGTGGTTCCAGCTGCCCCAGTTCCCCCCTCCTGGAGACACAGGGGAGGGGAGGGGGAGGGGGGGATGTGGGGAGGGGGGATGTGGGGAGGGGAGGGGGGGGGGGATGTGGGGAGGGATGTGGGGAGGGGAGGGGGAGGGGGGGATGTGGGGAGGGGAGGGGGGGGGGATGTGGGGAGGGGAGGGGGAGATGTGGGGAGGGGGGGAGGGGGGGGTTAGAGTCAGGGGAGGGGGTGAACTTCAGACATGGAGATCTAATTTGCTCCGGTGATTTGAGGTGTCACCTGGCATGTAGATGGAGAGATGATGTATGGGCACGCTACGAGGCATCAATCATGTATCTCCCACCTCTACCTTGTTTGTGTGTGCGTGTGTTGCGTACAGTGCGTGTGTGTGGTATGTGTGAGTTCTGTGTTTGACGTGTGTGAGAGACCACGTGTGTGTGTGTGTGTGTGTGAGAGACCGTGTGTGTGTGTGTGAGAGAGAGAGACCATGTGTGTGTGTGTGTGTGTGTGTGTGTGCGCGTGTGTGTGTAAGAGACCACGTGTGTGTGTGTGTGTGTGTGTAAGAGACCATGTGTGTGTGTGTGAGAGAGAGAGACCACGTGTGTGTGTGTGAGAGAGACCACGTGTGTGTGTGTGCGAGAGGGCCTCACCTCCACAGGATGGGTTGGTACACTCCCTGCTCTCCTGGTGCGCCCCCTTGCACTCGGCCCAGCCGTGCACCGACACGCTGCAGCGCCTCTGCCTCAGCTGGGAGCCTGTGGAGCAGCTCACACTGCACCGGGACCAGGGGGCCCAGTCCAGCCACTGGCCCTCCACTGGGGGGGGAGGGGGGAGAGAGAGAGCAGAAAGGGGAGCGAGGAGAGATGTAGGGGGGAGAGAGGGGGGAGAGGGAGAGAGAAAAGGAGAGAGAGAGGGCAGAGAGGGGGGAGAGGGGGGAGAGGGAGAGGGAGAGAGAAAAGGGGAGAGAGGGGTAGGGAGAGTAGAAGTAATGGGATGGTGGAGTGATTAGTTAATGAAGTTAGGATAAAGAAAGGGTGAAAGACAAAGAGAGGGAGAGAGAGACATGGTGAGAAGGGCAACGAGACAGAGAAGCGTTTAAAGAGACTGATGAAACACTCCCTTTAAACAGGCTTGTAGAACCACACTTCAAATTAATCATGTCCCTCTTTTAAGAACTCCAGAACAAACTGAAGATTTTCCCCTTTTTTTTTTTTTTATAAAGTGTCCACTTCTCAGAAAAACTTACTTGCGGATTTATTTGTTTTACCCAGGGTATGATTCATGGCTCAGTGCGATTTTGAAAGACTGCTTTTCGACTAATCTCATCTTGTTGGGTTGTGGACTTGCTTGTGTAGCGAGCTTAATCAAAGAGGAGTACAGGGGGTTTAATGCAATCAAAGTAGTGGCGGTCAGACAGAGTAGGAATACCAAGCAGTCTCAACAAAGCCTAATGACATCAGCTCTGTCTGGATGAAGTCCTCCACTGCCGGCTTTCATAACAAACTCTCAGAGCAAACCACGAAGCAGGAAGCTGCTGACCATGACAGCTTGTCCGTCACCTTTCAGACACAGCCGTCGCTGTCATTGAGGACAGGCCGATCGATGGCCAGCTGGATCGATACGCTTCTATACAGTACAGCATACTGTACGATCTCATGGACACAAAGTGAGATATCGCTTTCTCCGTTTTCTCTCTTACTGCTGTGATGATGATGATGATGATGTATTTTGTGACATGAAAACATTGGCAAGTGTTCTAGGGGACGAACTGCTGTTTGCGCGCGCGCGTACATTTTTGTGCGTGTGTACGTTTGTCGGCGTGAGTGTGTCTACATGTGTGTGTGTGTTCTGTCAAGAGTGGTGACATCGTCTTGTTTGTGATGCTCGTCGTTTCAGAAGTGCGTTGATGTATCAGGACAAACACTATATGATCTCATGAATAATGTACAGACTTTCTCCCCCACATCTTTCTCACCGGTTTATTGATGTCGCATATATTTGATGTAAATCCTGTCACATTAGCATTTCCTCTGCGTGTGTGTGTTTGTGTGTCAGATAAACATTGCCATAGATGACAGATAGACTGTACTGCAGTAAGCCTTTGTGAGAGGTGACGTGATGGATTTGACTACAAAGGAGTTGACAACACAAAACAATTCAGTTCAATTCACTCAATCCAACACCTGCAATTCTGACAGACTTGTGTGTGTACAGACGATTTTGGTCACCCCTTCTATTTGAACTTGGACAAGCGTACGTCTAAGTATTTATGAGCATAGATTTGACTGATATCAAACTTGTGTTGGATATTGGCTTTAGATGAACAAACACAACATCCTCTCCCAGCGTCGGCTAGCTCGGGTAGTTGGACGCTAGCAGAGATCAGTCAGGTTGTTAAGTGGCAGAGTTACTGCAGGTATTGTCGGGTTTATGAGCTCTGTCAAAAGATGTAAATATGATTCATGCTGATGAATGTGAGCATTGTAAGTGCTTTTGTGTGTCTGTACTGTGTGTGTGTGTGTGTGTGTCTGTACTGTGTGTGTGTGTGTTAATTGAAAAGCTATCGACAAAGGCAGGGTGGAACTGCCATCATCATTCATGAACTGATTGCAGAGAGAGAGAAATATACAAGAGGAGAGGCAGTACATAAAAGTATTCCCGTCTTCTCTTTTTTTACACACACACACACACACACACACACACACACACACACACACGCGCACACCTAGTTGTATCCATCCTATTAGTCTCCACAAAGTCTTACTGCCATAAGATCTGTCTTCGACATTTTAATTTCAAACAAACCTCTACTTTGAACTGAAATGAACACTCTAGTCAGCCGAGCATGATGGATGCACAAAGACACACACTGACTTTGGGCAGCCAGCCAGCCAGACGGACACATTTCATTATAATTACATGAAGCCCAGAAACGCTTGCCCCTGTCTTTCTCTCTCTTTTTTTGCCATCTTTCTCTAACTTTATCTACCCCCCCCAAAGACACTCAGACCAACCCCAGCAGGCGTCCATTAGATAAAGACACTTGTTTCAGTCCTGCCCTTCTCCCTCTCTCTCCCTCCCTCCCTCTCTCTCTCCCTCTCTCCCTCCCTCTCCCTCTCCCTCTACCTCTACCTCCCTCCCTCCCTCCCTCTCCCTCTCAACCTCTCTCCCTCTCTCTCTCTCCCTCTGAGATATGAGACAGGGGCGGCTGCCTTTATTTCCCATCGCCAGGGAAGCCGTTTGTTTTTTTATTTATTCCAAACCTTTGGGAAACTTTGACTGAAGTCGGATCATGAAAGAGGGAGGCAACCCTCTGTAATCTGCTGGGACAGCGTGAGAGCGATCACTGGGCATCAGCCCCGATAGTATGACTCACCTTAAAAAGACCAACTAAGGAAGAGGACTTTTTCCAATAATACTGTCACATGTCACAGACAGAGGTGATAAGGGACACGCATGCACTCATTTCGGTAGAGCTGCCCACTTCTGATCCTTGGTGCTCTTGCTGCCCTTCCTTTGTGCACTCTCCGTACGTCGCTCTGCCTAACAGCGCCTGCCGACTGAATGAAATGTAACCGCAGAAGCTTAATACACGCCGACGTGTCTTAGATCACTGCTAAGGCTTCATTAAATACATTTGTTTCCCCTGTTCAAAACCAAACCGAGCACTGCTGCACAACACGCTTTTGCCCAGCACGTGTGACCCCCAATTAGCATGTCTTTACCGGCCAAGGGTTTGGTTAAGGTAGAACCGCTAGAAACAGCGTGCCGTAGGGAGTTCCCACGAAGAGGGTTAGGAGGGCTGGAACCTACATGTGGGGGTTTTACGATACGGAACGTTTCCTCTGCAACCCCCCCACAGTCTCTCATCCATCAACCCTTCCTGTTCTGAGCATCTCTTAACCAAACGCCTGGCAGGGAGGTGCGTTACACGCCACCTTGCACTTGTTCCCTTAGCGCTCCACCGTGCCGCGCAGGCGTTTGCTATGCATCGCCAGGCCGGCAGACACCGAGCCGGTGACACGGTTCCAGGGTGACGCTGTGTGACACTCGGGGGGGTGGGGGGGGGGGGGCGCTCACGGTTCAGTCTGCACGCACGAGGTGCGCCGTGGACTGATAGGCTAAAATACCAGTTCTGCGACAGGCTGCAATCACAGTCAATCAAGACCTGTCCCCCCCCTCCCCCCCTCCTCCTCCTCCTCCTTCCCACCGCATCTCGCCCAATGACATCTCCCGATTACGGCGATCGCCCACGGCCCTGTGGCAGTCTGGCGGCGGCGTGCTGGAGGCGTGTGGGGGAGGAGGACGGGCGCTGACCGACCCCAGCGCAGACGGAGGAAGCGTCCCCTCCCAGTCGTGTTAAAAACAGCCGCTTAGTATGGGTGCCATGGCGTTGACTTGGCGTCTCCTGAAGAGGTCACAGGTCATCTCACAGAGACGGCTGGCGAGTCTGCTGGAATGGTGGCCGTCACTGAACAAGTCGCTAGACCCCTGTTAAACACCCAAGTGAATGTCCTGGGCTGCGTTTCCCCATAACGATGGATCGTAGCTCTCTACGAGCAAAATAACGAAACCATCGTTATTTCTTGAGTGCGTTTCCCGAACATGCTCGTAAGGAGTAGGGCTAATCTACGAGCTTTCAAGAGCCTTGACTTTTCAATTTTCAGCCACTTTAACTACGATGGATTTGGGAAACGGCCTGTAAAACTAAGATCCGTCGTACGATGGATTCTACGATCAACCCAGGCTTACGACGCTTTCGGGAAACGCTGCCCAGGTCTGGAGAGGAGACTGAACTGATAACTGTACTGTCAGGGGGACAGCATGGAGAGGCAGCCTTTGAGGAACAGGGGAGAGATTCTCTAGCCAGACTGGAGCGAGATCAGACAGGACAGTGTCAGAGAGAGACAGAGAGAACACGCTTGTTGAATGAACGATGCAGGGTGACGTGTGTGTGAGAGAGAGACAAAGAGAGAGACAGAGAGAGAGAGAGACAGAGTGAGAGTGAGAGAGACAAAGAGAGAGACAGAGAGAGAGAGAGACAGAGAGAGACAGAGAGAGACAGAGAGAGAGAGACAGAGAGACAGAGAGAGAGACAGAGAGACAGAGAGAGAGACAGAGAGAGGTTGCAAGGTTGCCAGGTGCAGGGAGATACTGCAGACGAGAGAAATCCCACAGAGAGACACGACAACAGAGAAAAGACTTGTGTCTGAGACGTGTTCACACTCGAGTGAGTGACACTTGGAGAACCAGCTGGACAGACAGACATGACAGACAGAGTGATCGAGGTGGACAGAGAGAGAAAGAGAGAGAGAAAGAGAGGGAGGGTTGGAGAGGTGGAGGGGTATGGAGAGAATGGAGATGTTACTAACCAGGACACACTGCTATGTTGCACAGCTTGCTCTGGCTCTCAGGGGCCCCGCAGGCCTCGGCCCCGCCTCCGCTCACACACTTCCTGCTCCGAGTCCTGGAGCCCCGCCCACACGTCACAGAACACAGGCTCCATGACGACCACTCCTCCCACAGCCCATGCGCTGAGACACCGACGGGCGGCACATGCAGCCAATGGGAGATGAAGAATGAGAGAGAGAGAGAGAGACAAAGACAGAGGCGGAGGGCGGGGTTATGAGTCGGAAAGGTGACCAGGGCACCACCGTCCAATCGTGTCAAAGCAGGAAGTCGGTCGTCTGGACAGTGGTGCTTCCGCACCTGTTGTGTTGTTAGAATCATAGATATATATAAAGACTAGATGTCTTACGGCGGAGTCTAGAATGTCCGCACTTGGCGGCCATCTTGCTACAGTCAACTCGCTCACCCATAACATTGTGTTGATGCTACATGTACTTTTTAAATGACCATAACTTGCTCAATTTTCAACCGATTTTGAAACGGTTTGGTTTTTATCAACGTCAGAGATGTTGGTATGCCACTGCATACTTATGAATAATTATGTTTTTTTTATAGAATAGAAGTATGCAGTGGCATGACGACATCTCTGACGTTGATAACAAACCAAACCGTTTCAAAATCGGTTGAAAATTGAGCAAGTTATGGTCATTTAAAAAGCACATGTAGCATCAACACAATGTTATGGGTGAGCGAGTTGACTGTAGCAAGATGGCCGCCATGTACAGACGTTCTAGACTCCACCGTAAGACATCTAGTCTTTATATATATCTATGTTTAGAATGCTTAGCCAGGGTGAGGAATGCTGGATGTGAGAGAGCAGGTTAGGTTAGGAATGGACAAGCAACACAGCTGATCATGAATATTATCCAACATGAAGGACACGCGTTTGTGGACAGAATGAAGGAGGCTGGAGCATCACAAGAGTGAGTTTCGAAACATTTCCGTACAACTTTAACATTCGAGTTTCATGAACTACCATGTGACTACAACGGCATTACCCACAGTGGAACACTCAAGGTACATTGCTGTGTAGTTACATGGCATTCAGTGTTACCAGTATAGGTTATTAAATACATTTAGGAAGTCACAGTATACAGTACACAGTATAGGGAGTCAGGTGGCTGAGCGGTGAGGGAATCGGGCTAGTAATCCGAAGGTTGCCAGTTCGATTCCCGGTCATGCCAACTGACGTTGTGTCCTTGGGCAAGGCACTTCACCCTACTTGCCTCGGGGGAATGTCCCTGTACTTACTGTAAGTCGCTCTGGATAAGAGCATCTGCTAAATGACTAAATGTAAATGTAAATGTAAATGTATACGGTTGAGTTGTAAGGATGTTGTAAAAGGGCGGTTGAAGGTCATGGGACCAAACAAGTTCAAAGTCAAAGTCCACAACACCACTTACCCTGAGGAAGCCCAACATCCTCCACACCAAGTCTCAAGTGTGTAACAGCTTCTACAGCTAGACAATACTGAAGGGAAACTACACAGCACAGGCATTGTGGCTAGAGGCAGCTCATATGACCTCAAGTGTTGCCCTGCATATTGTTTTCTATTCTTCTCTTTCAACAGAACAACAATCAGCAACGTGCATGTAACAGCGGTTTCGACTGGTGTCTGGAGCAAGGGAGGGAGGGAGAGAGAGAGAGAGTGATTTATGATGTTGTGAAGACATGAGAGGGAGAGACCGGTGAAAAGCTGAGCTCTCTTGGCTGCGGTGGATTCCGAGGCGTCTGTCTCCTGGTCCTGTGCTGCCTGGGCCTGAGGTGGGTTTCACTGCTGATTTATGGGACGTGTGGAAGACTGCTCGGCCAGTTCAAACACAGCTGCGTGCAGCCTCGACACTCACACAACTCACACACGCACGGCCCATTACTTGCGTGCACTTATGCACGCACGCACACACACAGAGAGAGAGAATGAGAGGGGGAAAACAGGACAGAGTGAATGGACGGTCATGTGAACATGGAGGCTCCAGAGTAGTGGAGCCGGATCGTGAGGGGGGAGTTCAGGAGCAGACTGAGAGCGGAGGCAGTGACGGAGGCAGTGAAGGAGACAGTGACGGAGGCAGTGACGGAGGCAGTGAAGGAGGCAGTGAAGGAGGCAGTGAAGGAGGCAGTGAAGGAGGCAGTGAAGGAGGCAGTGACGGAGGCAGTGACGGATGCAGTGAAGGAGGCAGTGACGTGGACGACAGATGAGACAGTCACACAGGACCTGAGAGGAGCCAGGAGGACATCACGGAGCAGGACGAAGAGACGAGGAGGTTCAGAGAGTGAAGGAGGGTGAGGGAGAGAGAGAGAGGGTGAGGGAAGGAGGGTGAGGGAGGGAGGGTGAGAGGGAGAGAGAGGGTGAGGGAAGGAGGGTGAGGGAGAGACGGTGAGGGAGAGAGGGTGAGAGGGAGAGAGAGGGTGAGGGAAGGAGGGTGAGGGAGAGACGGTGAGGGAGAGAGAGAGGGTTAGGGAAGGAGGGTTAGGGAGAGAGAGAGGGTGAGGGAGGGAGAGAGTGAGGGAGGGTGAGGGAGAGAAAGAGAGTGAGGGAGAGCGAGGTAGGGAGGTAGGGAGGGAGAGTGAAGGAGATGTGGAAAGTTAGCAAGTGTTTGAGGACAGTTATGGGAAAAGAGGCTGATTCTGATGGAGATTTTGAAGGAAATGCTGAAAGGGAGATATTTGGAGAGAGATTTGGAGGGATGTTAAAAGGGAGATTGAGTGAATGAAACAGAGTGGGAGAGAGGCTTTGCTGGCACTGTGCTATGTGAGGTTGCCATCTAAATAAAACATGCAGATGAATAATTAATTAGTCAACTCTCTGTGGAGAGAAGCTCAGAAGAGCTGGAACAGAGGCCAGAGAGCAAAAGACAGAGCGAGAGACAGAGAGAGACAGATAGAAGAAGACAAAATGAGAGAGAGACAGTGTGAAAGAGAGTGTGAGAGAGAGAAAACAAAAGGAAGAAAAACCCATCTGCCTCCCCATGCAAACCAACCGACAGTCCAAGAAAGAGTTCAGAATCACTTGTTTTAAAGCCCACACTCCAGACTCCATCAACACTGGCAAACAGGGAGGATCAATATCCACAATCAAAAACATTGTGAGACTAAACAACAGTGTCTCCTAAAGACAAGAAAGAATGTCTGTCTACCTGTGTGAGGTGAGGAACAATAAGCCAAAGCCTTAAGCTTTGGAGCATGTTGGAGTGTTGGAGCCAAGATGTGGGGTGATGGATGAATGAGGGTTGAACAGAGATTGAGAGAGAGACAGATGGAAGACGTAGAGATGGAAGAGAGAGAGAAAGCGCCTAGAGGTGGATGCAGAAACAGAAAGACAGTGTACACTTGGAACCATACACGTGCATTAGTCAGTGTTGGAGGCTGTAGTGCTCTACAGATGAACACACGCACACGCACGCACACACACACAGTGTTCCCAAACATCAATCAAGTGCAGCAATCATGGAAGCCTATATTTATGAGAGCCCATGCAAGTGTTGGCCGTCCTACTAATTGAGAGCCAGAGGAGAAACTAGTTTTTTGGCCCCACCTGTGGGTGAGAATGAGAATCTACCCCTTCTGATGAGTCGTTGCGTAATAGCCGCAAATCCAGTTTAAAAAACAAAACAGATAAAAGATATAGCGCACAGAGAACTGAATTACCATGGGTGGTCAGTGTGTCTGTGTTAGAACATGCAGAGGGAGGGGAGAGGGGGAGAGGGAGGGGGGGGGGAGGGAGGGAGGGAGGGAGAGAACAAGAGGAGGGGGGGAGAGAGAACGAGAGGAGGGGGGGAGGGAACGAGAGGAGGGGGGGAACGAGAGGAGGGGGGGAGGGAGGGAACGAGAGGAGGGGGGAGGGAACGAGAGGAGGGGGGAACGAGAGGAGGGAGGGAGAGAACGAGAGGAGGGGGGGAGGGAGAGAACGAGAGTAGGGGGGAGGGAGGAGGGAGAGAACGAGAGGAGGGAGGGAGAGGAGGGGCGGAACGAGAGAACGACAGGAGGGGGGGGGAGGGAGGGAACAGGAAGAGCGCCAAACTAGAACAGACACGAGGAAACAACAGTTTTTATGCAAACAAGCCTAGAGGTCGTGAGTCAACAGGGAAAGGAGAGACAGAGGGGTCAAAGGTCACGTCAAAGCCGAAGTGAGACGAGGTTACACACCAACATGTGGGATGAGACGGCGAATAAACACAGAACAACACACACACACGTGAGATCACACACACACACAGTGTGTAACCAGCCTGTTACACCCCGCCGCCTCAGTGTTCAGGCTCATGTTCACGTTGTTCACATGCTCCCGTGGCTTGTTGATCGCGTATTTCGGTTTGGTCTTTGTCGTGATTAGCTGACTGCTGTCACCTGTCGGGTTTTCGGTTCATTAGTGAGAAGCGTTGTCACCTGTGTCTTGTTAGGTTTCGTATTCACGTCCCTGTTCTGCGCCCAAGCCTGGCCGCTTATTGTATCCCTGGGGTTGTGTTCATGTCTGAGTGTCCCTGCTGCACTCGTCTCAGTCAAGTCGACACGGTTTGAAGGAAAGGAGACTTTCCTAGCTACAGTGCTATGTGCTATACAACAACAAAAACATTCTTATTGCTTTAGTCGATTAAGGTTTTAATGGTAATTTTGGATTTCCTTTTATTTGAGGCTTTAGATAAACCACAACTCGCCTCATAAAACGTCATTTTTCGTTTTTAATAAATGATAGCTCAGACCTTTCATGGTGCTATTCAGAATAACATAACATAAAAGCTAAGATCTCGTTATTTCTATGACTGGGTGTGTTTCATATCCAGATAATAAGTTTTCTTCCAAGGAGATTCTATTATTAAAATTCCATCTGCACAGGGGGACTCAAATGGAATCCTTTTGCTTGCGTTTCTGTGAGCTATAGTAACTCAAGACAGACACCCACACACTAATAACATTGTGACTACATTTACATTTAGTCATTTAGCAGACGCTCTTATCCAGAGCGACTTACAGTAAGTACAGGGACATTCTCCCTGAGGCAAGTAGGGTGAAGTGCCTTGCCCAAGGACACAACGTCATTTTGCACAGCCGGGGAATCGAACCGGCAACCTTCAGATTACTAGCCCGCTTCCCTAACCGCTCAGCCACCTGACTCCCTGACTAACCTCTAAGGTTGGGTGGACAGCGTTTAATTCAGCAGTTTGTGGTCGTGTGCATGCCTGTGGTCTAACAGTCCCTGGCTTCTGAAAATATGCATCAGCAAGCTTCCTTGTGATTCACACAAGGCTTAACCCTGCACATCTCCTCCCTCAGCTACCTGACACAGATCAGATCACAGATCAGATCACAGATCTGTGGAGCTGGATGGAGGCTCCTCCCTCAGCTACCTGACACAGATCAGATCACAGATCAGATCACAGATCAGATCACAGATCTGTGGAGCTGGATGGAGGCTCCTCCCTCAGCTACCTGACACAGATCAGATCACAGATCTGTGGAGCTGGATGGAGGCTCCTCCCTCAGCTACCTGACACAGATCAGATCACAGATCTGTGGAGCTGGATGGAGGCTCCTCCCTCAGCTACCTGACACAGATCAGATCACAGATCAGATCACAGATCAGATCACAGATCTGTGGAGCTGGATGGAGGCTCCTCCCTCAGCTACCTGACACAGATCAGATCACAGATCAGATCACAGATCTGTGGAGCTGGATGGAGGCTCCTCCCTCAGCTACCTGACACAGATCAGATCACAGATCAGATCACAGATCTGTGGAGCTGGATGGAGGCTCCTCCCTCAGCTACCTGACACAGATCAGATAACAGATCTGTGGAGCTGGATGGAGGCTCCTCCCTCAGCTACCTGACACAGATCAGATCACAGATCTGTGGAGCTGGATGGAGGCTCCTCCCTCAGCTACCTGACACAGATCAGATCACAGATCAGATCACAGATCAGATCACAGATCAGATCACAGATCAGATCACAGATCAGATCACAGATCTGTGGAGCTGGATGGAGGCTCCTCCCTCAGCTACCTGACACAGATCAGATCACAGATCTGTGGAGCTGGATGGAGGCTCCTCCCTCAGCTACCTGACACAGATCAGATCACAGATCTGTGGAGCTGGATGGAGGCTCCTCCCTCAGCTACCTGACACAGATCAGATCACAGATCAGATCACAGATCAGATCACAGATCACAGATCAGATCACAGATCAGATCACAGATCAGATCACAGATCAGATCACAGATCAGATCACAGATCAGATCACAGATCTGTGGAGCTGGATGGAGGCTCCTCCCTCTGCTACCTGACACAGATCAGATCACAGATCTGTGGAGCTGGATGGAGGCGTTTTAGAGTGCGTCTCAACTTGGCTCCTCTTCAAAACCTATAACTTGTCTGAGCAATTACTGCCCAGTGTCTTTTATCAGGAGATCCACCGTTATTCAAAATTGATCAGCTATACCACCTGAATTTAGGAGTTGTCCTTCCGGAAAAAAGGTGGAAAAAAAGCACTTTTCAGCTCATTGGTTTTCTGTCATGTCTCTTTTTTTGGGATAAGACCCAACTGCTCTCTCACTCTCTCTCACACACGCAAACACATGCAAACTCACAAAATCTTGAAAGCACTCTGACATACACACACAGACCACTCATCAAATTGCGAAAGCACGCCCTGTTCTCGCTGCCTTCAGCTTACATGGAGTACAGTGTCCTGGCTGTTGACTGTGGATATGGCTGTTTTGGTCTCTGTCCGTGTTTGAGATTATTGAGGAACTCGGATAAACCACACAAGGAATTTACTTTAAACAGCTCCAACAAATTATCTACCATATAGCCTTTAATCCACACACACCCGTATACAGTAAAGTACAGTAGATACACACCCACACACCTAGTATGACACTAGGTGTGGAAAGGAGAGAGAAGGAGAGAGAAGGAAAGGAGAGAGAAGGAAATCAAATCTAAAACACAGCACAGCAACCGATACAACATCAGACGAGAGACTGAGGATATTTATATCAACTGCTGAAAGGAAAATGAGCCACTTAGACATACAAATCGTGCTGGAGCATTAGCATAAAAACAAGATTAGCATATGCACCGACACAGAAGGGAAATGTTTCTTGTTTTTATTTTGGGGTGGGGTGGGAGGAAGCGAAGTGTCAACACAAAAAAACATGCTCTAGAGTGGATTTGAGACACTCATACACCCCACACATGCTAAAAAACAAACACACACACACAGACAGATGGAACAGAAAGCTACAGACAAAACCAGGCTGATACTCGACAGTTTAGGGATGCTGTTATTAACTAGAGAGCATTAATCTACCTCCCGCGCAACACACACACAGGGTAATCAATGCTGATGAGTAGCATCCATCCTACTGTAACACTGGCAGGAGTAAGGGTGAGGTCTGTTGAGTGACAGTTGTCACAACAACACAATGCAGCCTTAGAACAAGAACAATGCGAATGAGATGTGTTGTGTTGGAACCCCCCAGACGGGGGAAAAGCTGATACGGGCCTGGAATTGTGTTTACGGTGTTCCGGAATTGATTCTGTTTCGAGGAGAGCAACTCCCAGGTTACCTTAGTGACAGCAGGGAACAGAGATAATGTATAGGAAGGCATGGAGATAAAATACTAGAATTCAAGACTTGTGAGTGTGTCCTCGACTCCTCGTAAAGGACAAGAAGAGAGAGCGAGAGAGAGCGAGAGAGAGTGAGAAAACGAGGAAGAGGAAAGAGAGAGTGAAAAAGGATAGATGGAGACAGAGAGAGGGAGAAAGATGTGCATGGTAAACCTTTGGGTTGTGTCCAGTCTGATAGACTGGCTGACACTTAAACAGTCAGTCGTCACACCGCACACCCGCACACACACACTCCTTCCAGTGTGAATTGAAATGACAAAGTGACATTGCTATGTTGGCCCTGCCATTGCTAAATGACAAACCTTGGCCATGCAGGGGTTTTAAGAGTGAGTTTTGTGGGTGTGTTGGTTACCAGAGTATTTGTGGAGCTTTTTTCTGAAGTCTCACACTTGATATATGAATAATAATTGATTTTCTGTAGAAAACAGAGTTCCATCAGCATATCACTTATTTAAGATGTCGGAAAGGGGGGGTTCTATTATTATACACTTAATTATTAATTCAACACGTCTATAAAAGGATGTGTGAGTAACCAGCGAGAGTGTGTCGTGTGTGTGTGTTTACGTGAGGATGTGTGTGTGTGTGTGAGAGAGAGAGAGTTGCTGGGTTTTTGCAGGTTTGTGTGTGTGAGTTATTGGGTTACATGGGTGTACTGTATGTATGTATGTGTGTGTGTGTGTGTGTGTGTGTGTGAGACACTGTGTGAGTGTGAGACACTGTGTGTGTGTGTGGCCTACCTGCGATCAGTCCAGGCTCACCTGGGCAGGTGGCTGTGTTGTTGCACATGCGCGTCTCCCTCAGGGCGCCGCTGCACAGTGTGCCGTACGGAGACGACACACAGGAACGCGTGCGCACCTGCCAGCCCTGACCACACGTCAACGAACACACACTCCACTGAGACCACTCCTCCGCTGCTGGGTCACCTGGAGAGGAGGAGAGAGAGAGGGGAGAGGAGGAGGAGAGAGAGGGAGAGGAGGGAGAGAGAGAGAGAGAGAGAGAGAGAGAGAGAGAGAGAGAGAGAGAGAGAGAGAGAGAGAGAGAGAGGGAGGGAGGAGGAGAGAGAGAGAGAGGGAGAGGATGAGGAGAGAGAGGATGAGGAGAGAGAGAGAGAGAGAGAGAGGAGGAGAGAGAGAGAGGGAAGGAGGAGGAGAGAGAGAGGGAGAGGAGGAGGAGAGAGAGGGAGAGGAGGAGAGAGAGAGAGAGAGAGAGAGGGGGGGGGGGGGGAGAGAGAGGGGGGGGAGAGTGCGAGAGAGAGAGAGTGTGGGAGAGAGAGAGTGTGGGAGAGAGAGAGTGTGGGAGAGAGAGAGTGTGGGAGAGAGAGAGGAGTAGAACAGAAAGTCAAAGCGACTGTGTTCAGATGCACTGCTGGGAGATTTTTACAATCTCAGGGACACCAAACTTCCTGAATTGAAGTCAAATACAACAAAAGGGCGTAGGAGTAAGGTGGGAGTAGGGTGGGGGTTGAAAGAAAAATAAAAAACAAGCTGACGAAAGGGAGAGAGAGAACAGAGAGGAAGAAATAAAAAGCACAAGAAGAAAGAAGCGAAAGGGGCTTTGTGTCCTTGTTAATAAAGATTAAACACACACAGGGGCTGCAAGCCACCACGAGCACAAAAAGACCGGGTATTCATGAGCCGTGAGGTTATATGCATGAGGAAGGAGATAACATTCATAAGCATGAAGCGGATATTCGTGAGGAAGACGTTAATATTCATGAAAGTGACATGTGTGATCCTCCAGGACATGAGCCCAGGGCTGAACTTAATCCATGTGAACGGCTAGGTAACGTCATTAACATCCCAGGACCCAAGATGGCGTGGGTCAGGGGTGTGTTCAGGGGGGAGAGAGGGGAGGATGGACGCTGGGTGAGGGAGATGAGGGAGATTACTGGTGAGTGATTGCAGGGGGAAGAGACCATCTTCCTGAAGTGTGTGTGTCCTTGGAGAGGAGAGAGGTGTTTACACAACCCTGCTCCATCTCTCTCTTCTTTTAGCTGTCCCGTCCCTCGCTCGCTCTCCCCTCTACCCACCCCTCTCTGCCCCTCTCCCTCTCCCTTCACACCCCTCCCCTCCCTGTACTCTCTTCCCTCTCCTCTCCTTTTTACCTCGCATTAGCTACCTCCCCTCCTCCCCCCTCTCCCCCCTCCCTCTCTGTTATACAGTGTTTATGAGGAGCGTGTCCTTGGATGGGGGGGGGGCGTCATCACAAGACGAACGGGCAAATCAAATTAATTGCACGTCCTTTAATCGCATTACATCTTCATTTACATGCAGTGAGTCAGGGCTTAAGCTCATCACAGCTGCCTGGGGGACGAGGAGGGGAGGAGGAGGGAAGAGGAGGGGAAGAGGAGGGGAAGAGGAGGGGAAGAGGAGGAGGAAGAGGAGGGGAGGCGGAGTGGAGGAGGAGAGGAGGAGGAGGGGAGGAGGAGGGGAGGAGGAGGGGAGAGATGGAGGGGAGGGAGGAGGAGAGGAGGAGGGGAGAGATGGAGGGGAGGGAGGAGGGGAGGAGGAGGGGAGGACAGGCAGTGCCAGGGGTTCCCCCCTCAGTGGGGCTTTCCCCCTCGCAAGGATATTTAAGGGACTGTGTGTGGTGTGTGTGTGGTGTGTGTGTGGTGTGTGTGTGTGTGGTGGGTGTGTGGTGTGTGGTGTGTGTGTGTGGTGTTTGTGTGTGGTGTGTGTGTGTGGTGTGTGTGTGTGTGAGAAAGGTTGTGTTCAAGCTGTGTGACCTTACTAGACCCATAACAAGAATATCGTCCCTACAGATCATGTGTGAGGTGAAACAGGTGCATATGCATATTCACACACACACACACACAAACCCACGCACACACGCCTGCACAAGCACGCACACACACACACGCACACGCACAAACTCACCTGTCTGAGCCTGAAACACACCTGGCTGATCAGCTGATCTGGGTCTCTGTGTCTTCACCTTGAGGTCTTCATCCTCTGGGTCTGCAAGTCACACACACGGGGGTTATTTATGTACACACACACACACACACACACATACACATACACTCCACTAAATGGTCTCATTTAGGGGACAACAAAAACTTGAACACAAAAAATCCTTAGAGAACCATCCTTGTGTAGACAAGAAGACACATTTGCGCATGCAACACACACACACACACATACACACACAGGGTCTCTGGTGTAAATGGATGCTCTGAATATGTAACAATCATGTGCCATATCCCCTGAACAGGGAAAACAATCTTTTATTTAATAGATCTATTTCAGCAGAGTTATACAAGCTGGTGGGGAATTGCACAGCACATTCCCTCCTCCTGCAGCTATTACTCCATAATAGCATAATAGTGTCTGGCCTAACCCAACATCTCCAGTCCACATGATACTGACAAGTCCTTCTACTGTTTCGGGTCCTTTTGACGTCCCAGAGAGGACCTTCTGTGCTCGCTCAATTATCCTACTTTGACAAATGTTACACCGAAACAACTCAATCTTCCCCCGACGCTCCCAAGGTAAAACATTTGTTGAGTGAAATACAGTTTAACAAAGCCTGACATCTAAGCTTGCATGCAGCGTACCAAAGCAGGACCAGACGCAAGGTAACTGGGGGGAGTCAGGTGGCTGAGCGGTGAGGGAATCGGACTAGTAATCCGAAGGTTGCCAGTTCGATTCCCGGTCATGCCGACTGACGTTGTGTCCTTGGGCAAGGCACTTCACCCTACTTGCCTCGGGGGAATGTCCCTGTACTTACTGTAAGTCGCTCTGGATAAGAGCGTCTGCTAAATGAATAAATGTAAAATGTAAATGTAAATGTAACTCCACCAAAGTACCAGAAGGGACAGCACCACCAGCTATCAGTATGCTCCAATTAAAGCTCCAATGCTTCCCAAGGACCCTACTGTGGGATTGTGTGCGTGTGATTGTGTGTGTGTGATTGTGTTTGTTTACAGTATGTGTGTGTAGCTGGTTGAAAATCCATGGTGGATCTCCAGAGGACTGTACACAGGAGAACCTAGTCGAGTCAACTCCAGTTTTTCTGCAGGTGTTTGTGCCTGTGTGTGTGTGTGTGAGTGAGAGCGTTGTATAGAAACAGATAGAGAAAAATATGGAGAAAGAGAGAGAGGTAGGGAGGGGACGAGAGAGGGATGGAGAGAGGGATGGAGAGAGGGATGGAGAGGGAGAGAGAGGGATGGAGAGGGAGAGAGTGATGGAGAGGGAGAGAGAGAGAGAGGAGCCACCTCTAGACATCCCCAGGCTCTGTCAAGCAGGCATGATTATGGAGAATTCCCCCATGGGTGTAAACTAGCACACGTGCACACACACACACACGTGCACACACACACACACACACACACAATTCCCCTCGGAAAACTGTACAAATACACTGTTATAGCTCAAATGCCCAATACCACCAACCCGCTAATTTGAACCGTCACAGAAAAGACAATAAAGCTGTCAGGAAAATGACAACTTCCCACCACAAACACACTAGGGCTGTCTACGAATATTCTATATTCGAATATATATTCGAATAGTGGTTAAAAACAGAAATTCGAATGTGAAAATTAATATTCGAATGTAAAAATAAACACAACCGCAGCAGCGGCGCTCCCTGTCTCCCTGCCTCCCTCCCTGTCTCCCTGCCTCCCTGCCTGTCTCCCTGCCTCCCTCCCTGTCTCCCTGCCTCCCTGGCTCCCTGTCTCCCTGCCTCCCTGGCTCCCTGTCTCCCTGGCTCCCTCCCCCCCTCCCTGTCTCCCTGCCTCCCTGTCTCCCTGCCTCCCTGTCTCCCTCCCTGCCTCCCTGTCTCCCTCCCTGGCTCCCTGCCTCCCTGGCTCCCTGCCTCCCTGGCTCCCTCCCTGGCTCCCTGCCTCCCTGTCTCCCTGCCTCCCTGCCTCCCTGCCTCCCTGTCTCCCTGTCTCCCTGCCTCCCTGTCTCCCTCCCTGCCTGTCTCCCTGCCTCCCTGGCTCCCTGTCTCCCTGGCTCCCTCCCCCCCTCCCTGTCTCCCTGCCTCCCTGTCTCCCTCCCTGCCTCCCTGTCTCCCTCCCTGCCTCCCTCCCTGGCTCCCTGCCTCCCTGGCTCCCTGCCTCCCTGGCTCCCTCCCTGTCTCCCTGCCTCCCTGCCTCCCTGTCTCCCTGCCTCCCTCCCTGCCTCCCTCCCTGTCTCCCTCCCTGTCTCCCTGTCTCCCTGCCTCCCTGTCTCCCTGTCTCCCTGCCTCCCTCCCTCCCTGTCTCCCTCCCTGCCTCCCTCCCTGCCTCCCTCCCTGCCTCCCTGTCCCCCTGCCTCCCTGTCTCCCTGCCACAGGCAGCAGACAGAGCTAAGCCCTCTCCAGCACCGCTCTGAGCAGGACGTCTCAGTGGGGCTCCACAGTTAGTGTGTGTGTTAGCGAGCTCCTCACACCGCCAAGAACGGAGGGACGCCACCCGCTCACACACACACACACAAAACAGTTTGTCACACAAAAGCCCACACAACATACTGGACACCCAAACACATATTCAGCGGGCCACACAGACACACACACACACATGCAAGGACACACACACACACAAACACACGCAAACACACAATAGCAATGAAATATGCCGGATAAGTAAACAAGGGAGTAAAGCTGATGGGAGCTCTGATGCTGGCCAGGGATGAGGATTGCTGGATAGCCAGTTAGAGCCACAGGATCCTTTGTTGAGCTGAGCTGGGATTTACCCACACAGAAAGGAGAGTGTGTGTGGGTGGGTGCGTGCGCGCCATGTATCTTTGTATGTGAGGGCATGAACATTTGAATCTCTTGTCAGTATACTGTAGTGTACTGTAGGTGAGGGGTGAGTGTCTGCAAGTTGATAATAATGTGTGAGAAAGAAAGAATGTGTGTTATATTTGATTGTGCGGGGTGAACGAACACACACACACACACACAGTGCCCTCTCCCAACCATATATCAAATCTCAGCTTATACCTCCCTGGTCCTGTCCATTTACTAGTTGGCCGGTCTGGGAGAGTCGAAACTGATAGAGGATCTATAATGGACTTTATATAAGCTACTGGACAGACAAGGGCTACTTCATCTCTCCCTCCTTCCTTCCACCTCTACCTCCATCTCTCTCTCTCTCCCCCCAGCCTAACACTAGACCCCCACCTCTCTGTATCTCCCTGCTTCCATCGGTCTCTCTTTCTTTCTCTCCGTCTCTCCCTCTATCTGTCTCTCTCTCCTCTCTTCCTGTCTCTCTCTCCTCTCTTCCTGTCTCTCTCTCCTCTCTGCCTGTCTCTCTCTCCTCTCTGCCTGTCTCTCTCTCTCCTCTTCCCATTCTCTCTCTCCTCTTCCCAGTCTCTCTCTCCTCTCTGCCTGTCTCTCTCTCCTCTTCCCAGTCTCTCTCTCCTCTTCCCTTTCTCTCTCTCCTCTTCCCTTTCTCTCTCTCCTCTTCCCAGTCTCTCTTCCCAGTCTCTCTCTCCTCTTCCCAGTCTCTCTCCCCTCTTCCAAGTCTGTCTCTCCTCTTCCCAGTCTCTCTCTCCTCTTCCCAGTCTCTCTTTCCTCTTCCCTGTCTCTCTCTCCTCTTCCCAGTCTCTCTCCCCTCTTCCCAGTCTCTCTCTCCTCTTCCCAGTCTCTCTCTCCTCTTCCCTGTCTCTCTCTCCTCTTCCCAGTCTCTCTCTCCTCTTCCCAGTCTCTCTCTCCTCTTCCCAGTCTCTCTCTCCTCTTCCCTGTCTCTCTCTCCAGAGCAGCGATGAGGGCAGAAGCAGAAGCGGGGCTTGCAGTCAGAGTGAGATAGCAGCGGGCGGCTGGAGAAGGATTCAAGGTCATCCACACCTCATGAATTGAAACTGGGTTTCATAAACTGCATTTCACGGACACACACACCAGACAGACGCGGAATAGCAAGCATGGGCACGTTTAATAATGCACACACACACACAAAGTACACACACAATTATTGAATGTGTACAGTTCTATTTGGAAGTCACCTGCACTTTATGTACAAGTATGTATGCAAAACAGTAAATGGGCAGATAGACATCCTCACAAAAAAGACACACACATACTAACACACCTTCATAGCCACACGCAATTTTCCTCAGACTTAAATTGCCTGAATTTGTATTAACTTATCTGCAATATCTTCTCTCCCAATCAATCTCCCCCTCCCTCCCTCCCTCCTCCCCCCTCCCTCCCTCCCTCCCTCCCACATCTGCACCACATCACTATGGACGTCTGCTCCACATCACTATGGATGTCTGCACCACATCACTATGGACGTCTGCACCACATCACTATGGATGTCTCCACCACATCACTATGGACGTATGCTCCACATCACTATGGACGTCTGCACCACATCACTATGGACGTCTGCACCACATCACTATGGACACACAACACAGACACCAGAGTACGAAACCCGGTTGTGATTTAGCACTCGGCCAAGCAGAGGAGCATGGACACCAGACTCTGTGGACCAAATGACAGAATTACATGAAGGAGTACACTTGTTTTGCAACACTGGGCCACGCTGCACAGGAGGTGTTCAGAGTTTAACTGACCGGAACCCATCTGTCCTACCTGAGGTACAGTACACGCACGCTCACAGGGACACACACACACGCTAACAGTATTGTGCTGGTGTGATAGACTAAGAGGTGTTTCCATAGTAACCCTGCCATGGCGACGTTGGGAATGAGACAGAGGTAATCACACTCTTGCAGAGAAGACCAGACAGGGAGGGAGGGAGAGAGGGAGAGAGACAGGGAGGGAGGGAGGGTTATAAATCACACCTTTCACACCCTGTGTCTGCCTCTCTCATGGACAGGTAAGAAGAACTGGCAGACTGTGTGTATGTGGGTGTGTGTGCGTCTGTGTGTGCTAGCGTACCTGTGCCACTAAGAGAAGACCTTGGCAGAGTTTTTTTCATCTCTTTCCTTCTGTTTCTTCTATCTTCAGTCTATCTATCTATCTTCGGTAATTCCTTTCTGAAATGTCCCTGAAGTAGTAACATCCTCATTTCATTCCCTGCCTTTTCCATCATGGTTGTGTGCGTGTGTGCAGGCATGCATGTCAGTAGTATGCGTATGTTCGTGCATGTGCCTAATTCCTCCTCACGAGCATCTGTAAGAGCCGTGTGTGTACCCTTCTGATCACACACACAGCCTAATCTGCGAGCGCAGCGCGCAATTAACCACATGTGCACACGCACACACACACACACACACACATGGATGAGTTAGTCCCAAAGATGCGGTAACTAAACAGAGCCTAATGAGTCAGGTGAGTCAGGTGGCTGAGCAGTTAGGAAATCGGGCTAGTAATCAGAAGGTTGCCGGTTGGATTCCCTGCCGCGCGAAATTACGTTGTGTCCTTGGGAAAGGCACTTCACCCTACTTGCCTCAGGGGAATGTCCCTGTACTTACTGTAAGTCGCTCTGGATAAGAGCGTCTGCTAAATGACTAAATGTAAATGTAATAAACTGAGGCCTCATCCGTCAGGTGCCGTTCTGGGGCGTACAAGCATGCGGGTCAGCGCAGACACAACATGCAGCAGGCTCCAGATAGGAAAGGTGAGCCGGAAAGAGAAGCTGGCAGCTAGACATGGAGGTATGAGCTTAACCTGAGTCCTCTCTCTGAGTTTCTCTCTCTCACACACACGCTTACATTTCCTTCTCCCTTTCATCTTTTTCGTCAGACAGGGAGTTCAGTGGGCCAGTACAGGGGAGTAATCTCAGGGGACACATCCACACACACACTCTCTCTCTCTCTCTCTCTCTCTCTTTCTCTCTCTCTCTCTCTCTAGCATGCACGCACACACACACACACACAAAAAAAGCCAGTCGGGCTTAGCACCAGGTACGGTATCAGATCGATCTCGGCAGAGGCTAAATCTGATGAGCCTCCTGCTGCCTCGCCCCACGCCCCACGCCCCCTCGCCGCCTCGCCCCACGCCTCCTCGCCCCACGCCGCCTCGCCCCACGCCTCCTCGCCCCACGCCTCCTCGCCCCACGCCGCCTCGCCCCACGCCGCCTCGCCCCACGCCGCCTCGCCCCACGCCGCCTCGCCTCCTCGCCCCACGCCGCCTCGCCCCACGCCACCTGCCCCACGCCGCCTCGCCCCACGCCGCCCTCGCCCCACGCCGCCTCGCCCCACGCCGCCTCGCCCCACGCCGCCTCGCCCCGCGCCGCCTCGCCCCACACCGCCTCGCCCCACGCCTCCTCGCCCCACGCCGCCTCGCCCCACGCCGCCTCGCCCCACGCCGCCTCGCCCCACGCCATGAAAGGATGGAGCCATGTGACGGAACACGATAACAGAGGAGAACATAGAGCTCCAACGAAAACCCCTCCATACATCAAGCTCTCAGACAGGGCCCAATGAAGCTGAACAGTGGATCAGTACAGCCGAGGCTGGGACACGCATGCTCTCACCTGCTCTGAGCAGACTCATTTCCATGCAGACGTAGTTGCAGGGTTTCCCGCAGCACTTCTCACTTAAGGCGGGCCGCCTAAGCAACACTCGCCTGCCGCCTTAACTAACACATTTTCTTCGGGAAACCCTGAGTGGGGATTCCAACCAGAGTCTGCTCTCCCAGCCTGTTCTGCACTGCTGGGAGACGTCCGCTTCTACTGGTCTCTTACTCCTCCGTGTGGGCTGGTGTTAGATGCTACGAGGCCATAGAGGGATTTTCTTACAGTGTCCTGGCTTGGTTCCTTCCCTCCCTCTCTCTCTCCCGCTCACCTCATGTACGCCGGTTCATGTCAAGCTCTCTCTCTCTCTCCCGCTCACCTCATGTACGCCGGTTCATGTCAAGCTCTCTCTCTCTCTCCCGCTCACCTCATGTACGCCGGTTCATGTCAAGCTATCTCTCCCTCTCTCTGTGACTCACCACAGATGAAGGGTGTGGTGAGTCAGGAGCAGGAGGTTGGAGGGCAGGAGGTTGTTTTTAACACAGAGACAAATCGACGGATGCAGGGATAACACAGAAACACGCACACACATATACCACAGTATAGCAGTCAACCCAGGAGCGTTCTGCAGTGGAGCAGAGGAGGGGCACGTGAGGGGCAGATGAGGGGCAGAGGAGGGGCAGATGTGGGGCAGATGTGGGGCAGAGGAGGGGCAGAGGAGGGGTTCGAAAAGGGGCCGATGAGGGGCAGATGAGGGGCAGATGAGGGGCAGAGGAGGGGCAGAGGAGGGGCCGATGAGGGGCAGAGGAGGGGCCGAAAAGGGGCAGATGCGGGGCCGATGTGGGGCAGATGTGGGGCCGATGTGGGGCCGATGTGGGGCCGATGTGGGGCCGATGTGGGGCCGATGTGGGGCCGATGTGGGACCGATGTGGGGCAGATGTGGGACCGATGTGGGGCCGATGTGGGGCAGAACTGGAGGCAGCCAGACTGGCATGTTAGAGCTGGTGAGGCTTAAAACACCATCACTACTGCTTCACTACATTTACATTTACATTTAGTCATTTAGCAGACGCTCTTATCCAGAGCGACTTACAGTAAGTACAGGGACATTCCCCCGAGGCAAGTAGGGTGAAGTGCCTTGCCCAAGGACACAACGTCATTTGGTTGGCATAGCCGGGAATCGAACTAGCAACCTTCTGATTACTAGCCCAATTCCCTAACCGCTCAGCCACCTGACTCCCCCCTGACTTCACTAATGTCAGCAAACAACCTTTTATATCCCTGCGAGATTCAAACACCGGCGCTCTAATCCCCAACTGATACCACACAAACTCTTTCCCCAAGCCGCAAAACAATGCCCTGATGGCCCCAAGTGGCATATGCTACGTTGTTCAGTGAATGATGAGTCTTTTAGGTCCATTTGAAGACTAATGACAGGCTCATATTCAAATCTCTTAGGTGGGTCAGAACAGGATCAAGCATGCCCTCCCAGCTTATCCCAGCACCTGGGAGAGAAAGAGCTCTCCTATAACAGGGAGAAAGAGCTCTCCTATAACAGGGAGAAAGAGCTCTCCTATAACAGGGAGAAAGAGCTCTCCTATAACAGGGAGAAAGAGCTCTCCTATAACAGTGAGAAAGAGCTCTCCTATAAAAGAGAAAGACAAAAAACAAACACGAAACTCAATAGGTTTTACTGGCTAGACAGTGGCATTGTGTAAAAGTGCAATCTAGTGTCTGATGTCTGGGTGCTTCATAGAAAAAGGTCTGCAATTTATCAATAACCCCGAGACGAGGGCTGATGCGAGATGACAAGCAGGGAGGAAGGGACAGAATGTCCTCAAGGAACTTTCAGTTCCCTCGACTGGTACCACTGGAGAATCTCACTGCTCAGGAGACAGCCTGAGGCTCGTTTCACAGTCATCTCTCTCTCTCTCTCTCTCTCTCTCTCTCAGGAGTGGTGCAGACTTTCTCACCCGCCACTCTCTCTCCTTCCGTTTTTTTCCCCCTCTATCTCCTTCCTTCCCCCCCCCCCCTCTCTCTCTCCTTCCTTCCCCTCTCTCTGTCTCTCTATCTACTTCCTTTTCTTTCTCTTTCACTCTTTCCCTATCTCTTTATCTTCTCCCATTTCTCTCTCCCTCTCTCACCCCTTTCTGTCTCGTCTTTACAGCTTCTGTACTGGCAGCACAATATCAGTCCTTGAAGTGAGCCTCTCTTTCTCCTCGCCAGAAAGTTATCTCCTCAGCCCAAAGATGGTGATAGGGTGCTACAGAGTAGGACTGGCAGGTAAATGAGGAAGTCAGATGGCTGAGCGGTGAGGGAGTCGGGCTAGTAATCTTAAGGTTGCCAGTTCGATTCCCAGCCGTGCCAAATGACGTTGTGTCCTTGGGCAAGGCACTTCACCCTACTTGCTTCAGGGGGAATTTCCCTGTACTCACTGTAAGTCGCTCTGGATAAGAGTGTCTGCTAAATGACTAAATGTAAAAAATGTAAATGGCTGCATGCAAGGCCATCAGGCCACGCCAGTGAGTTATGTATACCTGTGTGAAAACCAGCCAGGGAATAATAAGAGGGCTGGGTTAGAAACCTATCTGATTGGCTGGGTTAGAAACCTATGTGATCGGCTGGGTTAGAAACCTATGCGGTTGGCTAGTTTAGAAACCCATGTGATTGGCTTGGTTAGAAACATTTGCGGTTGCCTATTTTAGAAACCTAGAAAGAGGAGAGCATGCAGAGGCTGGCGATACATTAGCTGGCCTTTCCAGAGCATCACTGGTGGACCTGGGAGAGGGGAGGGGGGAGGGGGGCACCAGGGGAGATTTTAGATGGAGGGTACAAGGGTGGAGGGAGGGGAGGCTCTGTACCCCTCAGTCTGCGTCTGTCCTTGCACCCCTCTCCCTCCCCCTCTCCCTCCCCTTCTCCCTCCGAACATGCCCTACATTCCCTCACATGGTCTCCATGGCCACGGGTGTTACCGTGGTGAGCCTGGCACACGGGCGGGCACAGACAGGAGTGGTACCTGACAGGTGTAAAAATAACACTCAGACACCAGGCCTTCATCCTCTGACCCCAAACTCTCTCTCTCTCTTTCGGTGTGTTCCTCCATTTCTCCACCTCTGACTCTCTTCCTCTCTCTCCCTGTATCTCTCCATAGCTCTCTCTCTGCCTCTCTTTGTCTCGTTCTCTCCCCCACCTGTTTTTCTATCCCTCTCTCTACCCGTCTCCCGCTCTCATCTCTCTCTTCCTCTCACCATCTCTCTCTCTCTTTCATTCCCACCCCTCAATCACTGCTCTCACCCTAACCCCCCTGCTATCTCCCGTCACAACCAGAGGAGATGGAAACATAGGTGCCACTGAGGAAATTATCAAATCATCCATCCCCCTCGTCCCCCTCTCCTCCTCTTCCTCCCCCCTCGTCTGCCGATGCCCTACTTAGCCAGTGAGGAAGGGTGAACTCTGCATATGATTCATGTAACAGCCGGCTAGGCCCGGGCTACATGCACAGTCCAACTGGGCAGTCAACAACAAGGACAACAACAACAACATCATCAACAACAGCCGAGCCCTTCCCTAGCACTTCCTGTGTTGGGATGCGCCACTTATCTACAGCATCTTCTATCCCGTACACTGTCTTGGAATGGGTTATTTCTGCTGCAACTGTACAATTTCCTCCTGGGGATCGATACAGCGGCGCTCCAACTGTACTCTGCTGTCAGGGAGTTTATGAACAGAACCCACAAGCTCGCTGGTGGACGGGGCGATTCCATGGATGGCTTAAGCCTCCAGCTAACATCTCCCATTTCCACTGCATCTCCACTGTAAACAGCCTGGAGGACACCTCTGTGGTCCCACCGCAGACCTGTCAGACCGCCTCACTCTCATGCTAATCTCCCACTGTGATACTGCAGGAGAGGACAAGAGAGTGAGACACAGAGAGAGTGAGAGTGAGAGAGAGAGAGAGAGAGAGAGAGAGAGAGAGAGAGAGAGAGAGAGAGAGAGAGGGGGGGGGGGGAGAGACAGGGAGGGAAAGAGAGGGAGAGTGACAAAGACAGAGACACAGTTAGACAGAACGAGACACAGAAAACGAGACCGCATGAGAGAGAGAGGCGCAGATGGACGGAGAATAAGAAAGAGACAGAAAGAGGGAGAGAATAGGAGATACAAAGAGAGAGAAAATAGGAGACAGAAAGAGAGAGAGAATAGGAGACAGAAAGAGAGAGAGAGATTAGGAGAGACAGAGAGGAGGTGTTGACAGTGATTCATACACTGTGTAGCCTGACACAGTAATCCAGTTCAGACAGGCAGAGAGACAGAGCAATATCCCCCCTGTAAGCCCGCCTCGATCCACAGGCTCAGAGACAGCCATTCTATGTCTCCATTCTAAACAGAACTTCCACAAAACTTAATGTGAGAGATCACATCCAGGTCATTGAGCAACAGTGTGCCTAAACCTCCTCCTTCACTTCAGAGAAAAGGGAGGGAGATTGAATGTGAGATGGAGAATGAAAGTACGGTAGAAATAAAGGGAAGAGAGAGACAGAGAGAAAATGAGAGAGAGAGAGAGAGAGAGAGAGAGAGAGAGAGAGAGAGAGAGAGAGAGAGAGAGAGAGAGAGAGAGAGAGAGAGAGAGAGAGAGAGAGAGAAAAGGAGAGAGATGCTGTCCCTTGGTATTGCAAAAAGCTATTTTTCATAATGCAGTGTGTCTATCTCGTCATGTGAACTCTCCCTCACCTCCTCCTCTTCCCTCCATCCCTCTCTCATTACAGATTCTCTCTCCTGCAGGGTTTTGAGACAGTTCAGATTTTTGTCACACATCTCAACGAAAACACAGGGTGGGGTTAGGCAGGGTTACACTGGCTAGGCTGGACAGGGCTAAACGGGGCTGCACATGGCTAGGCTACACTAGAATAATCTGCGCTAGGCTAGATGGGTCTAGGCCGGACAGGGCTAAACGGGGCTGCACATGGCTAGGCTACACTAGAATAATCTGGGCTAGGCTAGATGGCTCTAGGATGGACAGGGCTAAACGGGGCTGCACATGGCTAGGCTACACTAGAATAATCTGGGCTAGGCTAGATGGCTCTAGGCTGGACAGGGCTAAACAGGGCTGCACATGGCTAGGCTACACTAGAATAATCTGGGCTAGGCTAGATGGCTCTAGGCTGGACAGGGCTAAACGGGGCTGCACATGGCTAGGCTACACTAGAATAATCTGGGCTAGCCTAGGCTAGATGGGTCTAGGCTGGACAGAGCCAAGCTACACAGGGTTAAACAGGGCTAAGCTCGGCTGGGCTAAACATAACAACAGCTCGCAGTGTACTTGTGAACAACCTCTCTGTCACTTTTTATTCCACTTTCACTCTCATCTCAGTGATTTGAAATAAACACTTTCAGCAGATTTTTTTTTTTTTACCCTCAAAATTTTTTAGCTTTGTTCTCTCTCACAAACACACACTCATATGTGTTAGTGTACACACACACACACACTTATCCTGTAGTGCTCTCCAACTCTGTCCTTAGGATTCCCTTGTGTCAGCTGCGCGCTGTCCTGATCAATCACTTGATTAGGTCTGGTCGATGCAGTCATTGATTAATGATGCAGATTCACCTGGCCTGGGGCCTTCAAGGCCAGTTAGGCTGCCGGGGCTGATCCGAGGACACTGGTCGACACATCCATGTCTCCACGCCCCTGGCAAGGTCACCCACAGCCCAGGAACACTCTCCCGTCCTGGGGGAAGGCTGGGCTGAGAGCTGCAGAGGGCCTGGAGCATCGCTCCCCTCAAAGTGCTCGTGATTCCATTCAATCCAGTTCAATTGAATACTCTTCCTTCATGACCGAAGGATATTCGAGCATTCAGATTCAGAGGCAAGTCTGACATTGAGGAGGAGAAGGGGGAGGGATACCTGTTCCTGCTGAAGCCATCTCAGGTTGTTTGAGAGGATTTGTTGACTGGTAAACAGCATATTGCGATAAATGTCAAATTCAATGACGTTGGGTGTAACCAGGACGATTTCCTTGTCGGAAGAGGTTGACAGGAAACGTGTGTGCTCAGCCACATGGCACAGCCTGTGTCCTGCCTGGTCCTGGTCTCACAGAAGCAGGTTGAAAGGGCCGAGGCTGCATTGTGAGCCAGCGCTTGTGCCGTTTCATATAGACACTGGCTCAGTCCTCAGCACCTGACGGTTTCAAGCAAGACCTTTATCTCACCACTTCAAAACACTCCCACACACACACAGAGAGAGACACACCCCGCACGCACACACACACAAATATAATCACAGAACCGATGCCATGTCCGGCCCTGACGATCCGTGACTGAGGGAGGCGTCTGCCTGAACGAGGGATGGCGTGTGGAACGAAAAGAAAGAGAAAAAAAGGAAGCCGGCCGGCTGTGATGCCGCTTTGAGGTGTTTGTCTTCTCTCTCTCCTCCCCTGAGCGTGTGTGTGTGTGTGTGTGTGTGTGTGTGTGTGTGTGTGTGTGTGTGTGTGTGTGTGCGGAGGAGAGCGGAGGGGTGCAGCAGGTATTTTCACTGGAATCAGTAGCCACTGCAAGGCTCATGCAGATGGCTCATGTATGCACAACTCACACACACAGTAGAATAAGGGTTGGGTGAGAGTCAGAAAGACAGAGAGACATTGAAAGATAGGGGGAGAGAGAGAGGGGAAAGAGAAATGGAATGATAGAGAGAGAAAGAGGAGAGAGAGAGAGCTGTAGCAGTGTCTGCTTGAGTGAGCACATCCACAGCAGTAATGACAGGTAAGGAGAGAACTAAATTGCTGTGCTCAGATACAGACTGTACAACAGTAAATATCACTGTGTGTGCACAGGGTGTGCCTGTTTGTGTGAATGCCCTCTCCTAAAAAATCACGCCGCTTAATCATCTGTTGAGGTGAAGCCGGTATCCTTGGCAACACGTTTAAGTGAACATCATACTGAGTGTCCCTTGCACCCCGTGAATAACTTACCCTCTCTGTACATAGTTCAGCTTCATCCAGACAGCCCCCTGCAGGTTATCTGTAGATGCTAACAAGACACCATTAGGAGACTACCAGACAAATATCTCTTCATATGCACCAGTGGATTAGGGTTACCGTAGTTCCTAGTAATGATGTCCACACAGACTACTGCCGTTGTTCTCCGAACAGTTTCACAGTACCTCCCGCCTCTGAGAAAATACCCGTGTCCCGAATGTTAAAGACTGTGAGATGCTATGGAGAGTGAGTTTAGCAGAGTTTCTCGCCAAACTATCTTTGACCTTGAATATCCAAAGTGTCGTTCCGTTTCCGTTGAAACTAGAGCAGGGTCGTTCTGACACGTGTCACAGCCAGCGTGCCAGGTTCTCTGAACGCCCGCCTCTCCGGGCTCCCCATGAACAAGCCTTAGTCTGTGGTGTTGCCGTGCCAACCCAGGGGCGTCCAAGCATCATTAGCCCCATCACCGTGGTAACGACCCCTGAAGCCCAAGGTCGCCAGGGGAAACGAGAGTGGCCTGGGCGAACCATCACAAACCAGCTGCCCTCTGAAACTCTTCATCAAAAGAGGTTGTGTGTGTGTGTGTGTGTGTGTGTGTGTGAGTTTATGTGCGTGTGCGTGTTTGAATGAGTGTCGTGTGTGTGTGTTTGTGTATGCTTGAGTGTTGTGTATGTGCATGTGTGTGGGCAGCCCTGGGAAAGGGTAATGAGTACCAGTGGGGCTCGTTTAGACAGCCAGGGTTCAGTAGCAGAGAGACAAGCCAGTGCTTCAACCCTCAGAGCAGAGCAGTCTAGGCCTAGCTCTCCACCACTCTGCAATCTCCTGCTTACACACAACCAGGACCAGGACTAGAACCAGAACCAAGAACCAAGACCCAGGACCCCACACCCAGACCTAGGCCCCAGGCCCAAGCACCCAAGACCAGGCCCCAGGACACTGGGCCTGGGCACAAAAGCACAGTAAAACATAGGGAGTCAGGTGGCTGAGCGGTGAGGGAATCGGGCTAGTAATCCGAAGGTTGCCAGTTTGATTCCCGGTCATGTAAACTGATGTTGTGTCCTTGGGCAAGGCACTTCACCCTACTTGCCCTATCCAGGGCCCCCTGCCTGCAGCAAAGCCTGGTCTGGAGGCAAACAGACAACATAACCCTCCTGTGACTGACAGTCTATATTAGTCCCCCTTCTGCCCACTTTGCCGAGTCTGAACATTAATGCCGTCAATCCCCAATATCTTTATAACCCAACACCTCCAACACTGTACTGTCCAAGACTCCAGAGTATCACAGCTTTCACAGTTCTGCAGCCCTGTGCCCTTAAACACACACACACACTCAGTGACAGGCTTTTAGGCCTTTGTCAGATTAATAGCCACTCTCTCTCTGCGGTCAATAAGCGCTTGAGGGAGTTCCCAAAAGGCCGCAGCATCTCTCCCCTGGCTGTTAACTGCAATGTGCATGGTGTGTGTGTTATTGCATGGTGTGTGTGTGTGCGGTGTGCGGTGTGTGTGTACGCCACTCAGGTCAATCCCGCGCTACGGAGATCGTCAAGGAGATCGCTATGGAGTCGGTTAGAAAGCAGGAAATCAATGTCGTCCGAAGCGCATGCTTCGACGCCCATCTAAGGCACACCTCCCCCCCTTCACACTTTGCATGTTTACCCTCAAGGAGATGGAAGATCTTCTAGCAGGATCACCCAGATGTCAGGGCTAGAGATTAAAGCCCTCATTCCCTGTTTTGGCAGGAAATTCAGAGACTCAAATGGAAATTCAAGACTACAAATGGATTACAAACAGAGCCTCGAAACATCCAAATCAAAGCTCAGTGAAGTAGAGGCCATGAAGTACTGAGGCTCCAACAAATAGAGGCCATGGCATTGAGAGGCTCACACAAGTAGGGGCCGTGAGGTACAGAGTTTTGGAGAGCAACAAAGGCTCCAGTGAAACAGATCCGATGGCGTGAGTGGTATGTTTGCATGTTCCCCTGCCAACCGGATCAACTGACAAGCGGTTGTCTCGAGAGCTGTGTTATTGTCAGCCGCGCTTTTGATGCCATTGTGCTCTGAAGTGACTCTCAAGCAAACAAATGGACATGCGCACACACACACACACACACACCTTTGTTGTACACCGATTCAATCAACTTTAATGTGCGTTAGCCATCAAGGGTATTTGATACTTTGCTTTGAAAGGTGTGTGTGTGTGCACGTTTACAGTGAGTGAATAAGTGACTGTCACTGACCATGACTGACAAACCGAATAATACACACACATTTACACACAAACTCTGTTTAGTTCTCACTGACTATTCGACATAGTTGTCATTGATTCGTGGCATGCCTCAAAGTCTGCGTACTCAGAATAGGAGTGTTTCCAGTTTGAGCAGGACCTGTTGTCTTGTTAGCCAGGAGAGCTAAACATTCACCCTGGGCTCCAGGTCCGGTCTTCCCCTGCCAGGGAACCAATGCTCTACTTCATGCAGCCAACTCCGTTCTTTAATGGACTGAAATGAGGAAGCAAGACGGCCCAGCCAGGAGGATATCAACCTGCTCTACCTCCACGACCCCCCTCTCCCCTCTCTACCACTCTCTTCTTCTACTCCCTGTTTCTCTGTTCCCCTCGCTCCACCTCCCGCCTCACTGTCCATCTTATCTTTCCCCGCTCTCTTCCACTCTCTATCCACCCCTCAGCACCACTCTCTCTCTGCGCCCTCCCGATCACTCTCTCCCTCTCTACCCCACTCCTCCTCCATCTCTGGGCTCTTCCTATCACTCTCTCTCTCTCTGCCTCCTCCTTACCCCTCTCTCTCACCCTCTCTCTCTGACAGCCGTATTGCAGTACTGTCAGGGACAGAACTTAACGTTATGGAGGACATGCTGACGATTGTGGATCGATACTGACTTCCAACCACAGGATCTGTCTAGGATATCTGTGTGTGTGTGTGTGCCTATATGTCTTAGTGTGTGTCAGGCGAGTGTTTCACACCAAAGGCAGACACAGGAGTATTGCGTTATCATTTGCTGTGAATGTATTCCAGTGTGTCCTTGAATGAATATGTGAGTATGTGTGTGTGTGCGCGTTTGATGGATTTAGATATCCAGGTTTATTGGGGATTATATGGACATCTTCCACGGACACCATTCTCTATGAATATTTTACCATCGTATAAACAACTTACGACAGCAACAGGGATAGAGAGAGAGACTCATGCGGAGATAGTGAGAGGCGGGGAGGGGGAAAAGACAGTTATGGAGAGAAAGAAAGAGGAAGGGTGAAAGAGGGACAGATAAATGAAAAAAAATATTAAAAAAAAGAACGTCAGAGAACGAGAGAATCGAAATGAGAAAAGAGCTGTCTCCCCCCTCCCAAAGCCTCACACCCTCCGTCGGTAACCGTTGGTAACCGTTGGTGTGTGACAGCGGGCTTATAATGGCCACTGTGTCGATAAATCCCTGCCGTTATATTTCCAGCAGAACCCAGGGAGGTTCGCATAACTCACGTCGCACGCCCCGCAGAAAGAAACACTATCTCTTTCGCGTGTGTTTACGCCTTTTATTCATATATTAATCAGTACGTACACATCGTAAACTTTTATGACTTTCCCTCGCCTTTGAGTGGACCGACGATGCATTGGAAGTCTGCGATAACTTCTGTTGTTCTCTCTACTTTCGTTTGTGCTTCTCTCTCTCCGTCTCCCTCCTTCCAGGCTTCGATCTCTCAGCGTTGCTGATGTGAAAATAGCTTCAATCAATTTTTATTTTGTTTTGCCCTCCTAGATATCGGTGTTTGTTGGCGAATCAAAGAACTGCGTGGCGAGTCTGACCACGCCCCCCAGCCCTGGAGCTGGCCAGTCACGCACGCATGTCTTGGCTCTGCATCGCCGGCCGGCCACTGTGACACACGGCGCTGTACGCATCAGATCCATGTCACTGATAGGTCAATACGGTTGTTTATACGTGACAGGCCATCCAATCCATGGGGATTTATACTGTTGAGACAGACAAGGCTGGAGACATGCCTGAGGGAGGGTGGGTTTATCCGTCTCTCCCCGTCTCCCTGTGTCTCTATCTCTGTCTGTGTCTCTCTGTGTCTCTCTCTCTCTGTGTCTCTCTGTATCTCTGTGTGTCTCTCTGTGTCTGTCTGTCTGTGTCTGTCTGTCTCTACCTGCCTCCCTTTCTCTCTGTCTCCCTGCCTCCCTGCCTCTCTGCCTCCCTGTCTCTTTGTGTCCCTGCCTCCCTGCCTCTCTGCCTCCCTGTCTCTTTGTGTCCCTGCCTCTCTGTTTCACTGTCTCTCTCTCTGTGTCTCTCTCTCTCTGTGTCTCTCTCTCTCTGTGTCTCTCTCTCTCTGTGTCTCTCTCTCTCTGTGTCTCTCTCTCTGTGTCTCTCTCTCTCTGTGTCTCTCGCTCATACACTCACACACCTCAGTCACCGCATGCTGAAGGGAGGGGATGTCCCTGCTCCCCACCCCCAGGTTCCGCGTGGTATCTCCCACTTATTCTGCATCATTGAGTTGCCACGCAGGTGATACATGTAAATGTAAATGTAAAAAATGACAAATAAATAAATGATACCATCTCCAGCGGGCCGGGGGCAAGGGGTGTTTGAAGAGAGGAGGGGAGCTTTACTTCACACAAGATTGTCCTAAATAGGCAGAGGAGGTTGTCTGAAGGGAGACAGAACTGGATGAGAGAGAGGAGGAAAGGAGAGACAGGAGAGAGGTGGAGTGAGAATGAGAGAGAAAAAGAGACGCACACATGTAGACACTTACACATTAGCACACACCGAATCCCATGAGTACTGGCTATGCCCTTGGGGTAAGATTTCCTTGTCTTGTAATGATTTCTAAATACAGCCCCGTCGCCCAGAGACACTGTTAATTGCCACATACCGGCTGGTGATGCTGATGTGCTCTGACAAACAGAGAAGGAGAGATGGAGAGGGAGAGAGAGAAAGAGAAAGTTGGAGACAGAGATGAAGAGGTGACAGTCAAAGAGGTATCGAGGCAGTGAAAGAGTGAGTGAAAGCAACAAAACAAGAGGAGAATTGAAGTAGAGAGTAAATACCTACTCGCAATGTTGCATTTATAAGGATACATTTATACAACCCCTGCTGCTTTTAAAAACTTCTCTGGTGACAGTTTGTAACAATAGGGCCAACAATGTTTTAATGCACTATTATACACTACCGTGTGTGTACAACCAAACAAATACACACATGCACACACGTACACACATGCATGCACACGTTCAGCACACACATTCAGAACAAAATACACACATTCAAAACAAAATACACACACATTCAGTGAGCTCCCTTGCTTGCGTGTCCAGCTCCCTACCTCAGTGCCCCTCACCCTGTCCCCTCTCTGGAGGATTGCTGTCTAGACAATAGAAGAAGGCCAGTCTTTTATCTGTCACATGGGCCTGGCCTCTCCCCTGTCTAGACACCAATTTGCAGCAATTTAATATCTACCACACCCGAGTACAATCCAATATCCCTGACCCTGCTCCTGACACACTCTATCCTGGTCCAGAAATATACTCTTTCCTACTCCAGATATACAGTATAATCTATACTGATCGATAATATTCTACCCTACTCCCGAAATGTAGCATACTCAATATACTCTACTACTCTGGGCCAGAGTTGTAGTCCAGACTACTTAAACCGAGACCAAATCAAGAAAAAAACAATAGTGTATCGAGACAAGACCAAGACGTTGAGTGGTCGAAACTAAGTCAAGTCCAAGACCAAGGCGAGGCCGAGTTTGCAGCAAAACGCAGAAAAAAGCTTTGTACGCAGCAAAAAGCTTTGTACGCAGCAAAAAGCTTTGTACGCAGCAACATTTTGGTTGGCCCCACCAAATCCCACTCCAAGTTTTTGGAAAAGTTGGCAGCCCTGAAGTATTAGCTACTTAACTTAATATGGCCTGTCTCGTCATTGTTTATGAAAAGTAAACGTCTCTTTGGAACGAAACTGTGGGTTAGGTGTGAAGAGATTTCTTAAGAGTTTTTGTTCAGAAGAAGATTGCTATCGTTAGCTAGCTAGCTTTGCTAGTCTTAGCTTACCTTTTTTAATTGACGTTTGACGACATGGTCCAGTCAACTCAGTAGGCTACGTGTTGAATTGCAGAATTTACAAACTGCTCTATGTTTTCTATTGGACACTGTTTTTCAGATACATTGTTTGTGGTTTTAGTAACCAAATCTAGCCTAATTACCGACGGTTCGGCCGACATCCACAGCTACACCTGTCTCCCGTATCCACTTTCTTGGGTGCGTGTGAAGGGGGGAGAGGAGGGGTGACAACCGTTTAGTAAATAAAAAAAAATCATGTTGGTTGCATTTGAAGCAACGTTTTACATCCAATCACCATAATATTAACAAATAAATTAGGCAACGTACAAGGAATTTGGTTATTTTCCACAGATTACCCTAACCATTGAAATTAAATAATAAAGTCAAGACAAAGTTAAAACGCGGTCGATTTCGAGACCTTCAAAAAGTTTCGTTTTAGATTTAAGCTACTACAACACCACTCAAGGCTCTCTCTCTTTCTCTTTCTCCATCTGAAGGGAGGTGGCAGGCCAAAATTAGAATCCACCAAAGAGCATTATAATTGTTTTATGACATGCACTTCATCTCCTACAGTTAGCAAAGCTGTACATTATGATGATGATTGTGTTGGCTTCATAAAATATTTACTACACAGCACAAGCAGATCCTCCACACACCAACTAACTAGGCTGCTACAACAGGCACAGTATTTCAGGCACTGTCATCATTGTACAGAGTAAGACCCAGCCCTAGGACATAGACCCCTTGCTCATCCCTTCGACACAATCAGGCCTTGGTTTAATGAGACGATGTTCACACATACACACACAAACACACACACAAACAGAATGCTATGTGTGGGTGTTTGTTCGAGATCCTTTCTGCTCCTCCATCTCAAACCAAAAGTGTCTGGTTTGTTTGAGTATTTTGCATATCATCCTTATCAAAACAGCAACGGCAGTCTGTAATTAGGGAGGTATTATTTTGGCACGTTTATGCTCATAGTTATAATGAAAACAGTGATGTGTGCGTGTGTCCTTGTGTGTGGTCATGTTTTCAGTATTAGGATAAATTGCCCTGTCCATCATAGTCGGCTGTGACTGGTAAACAGATCGTCCCCCAACGTCAGAACAGATGAACACAAATGAGTTCCCCCGGGTAGAGGTTGCATGGGGGAAGAGTTTACCCGTGACACTGATGGTGAAGGACATTATGGGGATTTGACAAGTTGGGGGGAAGGTTTATCGGAGACTTAATAAGCAATATACATCAATACATCTGTATGCATGATTAAATACCTAACCATCTGCGCAAACACACATTTTCACGTTTTTCATTTATTATTTTCGTTTTTTTAGGGCATTTCTGCTTTAGGAGGACAGGAAGAGTGAAGAGCAACAGGAAGTGTAGGGGAGGACTTGCAGGAAATGGCCATGGCTGGATTCATACCCGGGCCCCCACGATAAGGCCCCAGGCCCCCACGATAAGGCCTTTGCCAGTGTGTACGCATACCTATCAGGTGAGAATTTGGGGCACCCTGATGTTGTTCATATTTTAGATGATATAACTAAGTGCTCACTCACTCAGACATACAGGTGTGTCTCACCCATCTGCAGCTGCACTTAGAAATGTGGACCTGAAGCCTGGGGCCTCTACATTTACATAATTACTAAGTATATCATCCCCTCTCCTTCTCATCTTCAACCTTCTCCATCTGTCAATCCCACCCAGGCCTCCTTCTCTGATCCCAAAACAGCAACAGCCGGGATCTTGGTCCCCACTGAGCCGTAATGGTCGACATTCCAAATCTTTTGGCTCTCAGTTTCTCTCAGACCTACAGATGAGATACCAAAATGGAGGACAGCTGCCACCTGCACACTTGATAGCCATTCGTTTAATCACAATCTCCTACAGCTTCCACCACTCTCCAATCCAAAGCCAGCTGGGGGTAGCCATTGACACGTTACCAAACCCGAGATTACCCACAATGCATTTCAACGTTCAACACAAGTCACATCGTCTAATGAGACGGGTGGTTGGGGGGAGCTTTCCTCTTTGGGGAACTTTTGCTTCCAAAATGGAGGCGGTACAACTGGTACAAGTGGTTCTCCGGTCTGAGGTCTGTCGGCAGCGCTTAGCGGGGGAAACATCGGACTAGCGTCACATCGGCTGTGACTGTCTTGTCAACTCCCCGGAGCAGCTTCTGGCCTCGCTCCACTTAAGCTTTGACAGGCAGTCCACATGCTAAACCGGCGCACAGGGATCAAGGTAATTACACAGGCAGTAAATCACTGTGTTAGCATGACAAGCTAAATAACAGCACACAGAATCAACACGCGTGTATGCCATCCAGGCATGCCGTCCCGTTGCTTACACACGCGCACACCAACACACATGGTCAGGCATGAAAATGATCATACATGCGTGTGCAGATGAGCACTTACAAACATACATATACCTACAAGCACACACACACTCTATCACAACCAGAAACAAAAAGTAGTACCTCTAGTCTCAGTGGAACAGTTTTTCTACCCTTGTCATCTAGGTTATAACATTTCACGGCCCTCAAAAAAAATCACAATCAAACCACGATCACACCCAGACCACACACACGCACACTCTCTCTCACACACTCACTCTCACACACACTCTCACACACACTCTCTCACACATACCCAGCCCCAGGGGTGCACCACATGACCGTGGGGCACAGGTGCACTGTGGGATGCCTGTCTATTTTCTGCAGTGAATCGATCACAGGGGCCCAGTGGAGCCTAGCTGGAAGGCACTGAACCAGAAGGACACACCAGTGTGTGTGTGTGTGTGTGCGTGGGGGGAAGTGTGTGTGTGGGAGTGTGTCTGAAAGTATGTGTGTGTCTGTGCAGAAGTGTGTTTGCATGTGCATGTAGAGTAGTTGCTTTAGTAGGGTAGTATAGTACAAAGTATCCTTCCATCAAATTCATGCTCTCATGATCTCTCGATACTGATAACAGAAAAATCTAGAATATTCCATCTCTGGCGCAACCAGGAAGTGAATATTCCATCTCTGGCGTAACCAGGAAGTGGAAGGAAGGGTCCTATGAGCTACATATCGGTTTTGAAAGAACCGAGGAGAGAACCTTCTTGTACACCTGGAAGTTCTCCACCTGCAGAGTCTCTGCTTACCTGGACTCCTTTACGACCAAACACTCTGACACCACTCTCATTCTGGAGTTGCAAGACCTGCTGATATCTCAATGCAAATGGCAATGAGACAGCTTGTGTGTGTGTGTGTGTGTGTGTGTGTGTGTGTGTGTGTGTGTGTGTGTGTGTGGAGACCTAAGTTGAAGTAGAAGGACATTGGACCAAGAGTTGTGGGTGTTCGCGTGCGTGCGTGTGTTTGTGCATGTGCATGCATGTGCGTGTATGTATGTGCGTGTGTGTATGTTTGTGCGTGTGTGTGTGTGTGTGTGTGTGTGTGGAGACCTCAGTTGCAGTATAAAGGGGCTCAGTGCTGAGCCCAGCCACAGAGACAGGAAGAGCTCACACGCCTCGAATACTAATCCTGTTACCACAGCAATCCTAAGCAGGCCGGGTCTCACCATGAAATTTCCTTCACACACACACACACACACACACTCTCACACTTCTCAAAAGGGAACATGACACATGGTTAACTTCTTCATTGCTTGGTGAGTTCTCACTTCAGCACCCAATCATTCCTTTTGAATTACTGTGGAATAAACCTTAGAAGAATTAATCTTTCAAGAGCAAACAATCTGTTTCCCTCACAAAATGTAACGATACAGTTTCTCTTACATCACATCTCAAAAACTATATTTTCAAAAAGACATACAGCATACAACTGTAACATTTGTAATTACACCAGGCTCATCTGACCTCATCCCTGATGTGTGTGTGTGCGTGTGTGTATGCTTTGCGTGTCTTGGCACCTGTATGGTCTGCTGAAGCCTGGTGAAGCTCATCAGTGCTGGGACATAGACTCCCCTGACACCCACACACACACTCATACACACCTCTACCCTGCCCTGCTCTGATTTCCTCTCTGCTCTAATTATCAGGAATCCTCCACATCCCATGTGGAGAGGAACTGTGCGTGTGTGTGTGTGTGCGTGCGTGCAGAGCAGAACATTGTCTCTCTCACAATGGTGTGATTTGGTCCCAGGAGTGCATTCTAGTGTATCTTTTTCTGTCTCTCCATCTTTTTCTGTCTCCGTCTCTCTCTACGCGCACACACACACACACCACACACACACACACACCACAAACACACACCAGACACACACACACAAACCCTATGCAGTCCCTCTAATAGGTGTTCCCACAGGTCAGGGCTGAGGAGCTAATTGGTGCCTCAGGCTAGAGTGTCTGTCTACAGGGACTAGAGAGAGTCAGGTGATGGTGTCCCAGGCTCTCTAGACGCTCCACTCACACACGGACAGGAAATGAGCATAGGTGGCAGGAAGTCCACAGGGGAAGGGAGGGGAAGTGACATCTGAGTAGAAGCCTAACGACCTGAGAAGCGGTTTCCAGGACGTCTGGCTATGACGGCATGGTTGGACCTACATTTATCACCGGCTGCACGCTCTTTGAAGAAAAAGACATTCTATTTTGAGAAGTTGTACACATTGCTGATGCCAGCATGTCAACTAATGGAGGATTCAATATCAAAACCAGGTGCTTGTTTGCTAACAACCCAAATGAATTGGTTGGTGCTGTTGTCCCTGCACCAACCAGACAAGCACAAAATTGTTCGTTTCTGGTTAATAAAAACATTATTTCCATCATTCCTAACACATATCATATCCGTGCACAAGCTTAAAAACACATGTTCAGGATAGGACTGCTGAGGGACCAAACGTGACACTTTTTCCCTCCGGAGCCAAACAGGGCCAATGGAGACTGGAGACGGATCTACCCAGGGGAGGGAGCTCTTTCTCTGGATCCCAGTCACAGCTCTGGCCCCCTAAACCCCTGGCTCTCCATCACCATGGGAAGGAGGATGGAGAGAGATCCTCCATCCATCATCCTGTCACAACCACAGCTTTGCTGGTGACAGAGACACACCGATGACAAGGGCGTGTCTGCACACGCACAATACACACCTGCACACTCACGCACGCACACTTGCAACACACACACATAGACATTCCCTATATTTACCACAGAGCCGCGCGCAAAGTTAACATGACTACGTGCTGATATGAATCAGACTTTGATGCTCCAATCATTTCTAGACAGATGTCTTCCCTGTGTGTGTGCGTGTGTGTTTCATCACCTCATAGTTAGAGTATAAAACAAAGGATAGAGAACAGAGAGAGAGAGAGAGATACAGACAGACACACAGAGACAGAGACAGAGAGAGAGAGAGAGAGAGACAGAGAGAGAGAGAGAGAGAGAGAGAGAGAGAGAGAGAGAGAGAGAGAGAGAGAGAGAGAGAGAGAGAGGAACAGGTTGATGGAGACATGGGGGGGGACTGGGGTAACTTGGGATCCTGTTTCTCAAACAGGCCCTCGCTGGCACGCCTGTGTTGGAAAACACAGCAATTATCTCCTACATTTACATTTACATTACATTTAGTCATTTAGCAGACGCTCTTATCCAGAGCGACTTACAGTAAGTACAGGGACATTCCCCCGAGGCAAGTAGGGTGAAGTGCCTTGCCCAAGGACACAACGTCAGTTGGCATGACCGGGAATCGAACTGGCAACCTTCGGATTACTAGTCCGACTCCCTCACCGCTCAGCCACCTGACTCCCTCATCTCCTAGCACAGCTTCCCCTGCATGCCTGGGGGTTCTGCATTACAATCAGTCACCACCTGGGCCTGAAGACAGAGCAGAGCAGAGAACACACTAAAGACATGGGAGAGTGAGAGAACCAAAATAAACGTGCAGTATGTAAAGGTGTGTGTGTACTGTACATATTCAATCAGACCTGAGTTAACCTGAGTTAGGATTCTGCGATGCGGTTCTCCTGTGGGTGCCCACCTACACAGCTGGCTCTCAGACACACTCCACACGCCATGCTAATCAGGCCTCCTCCTACTGCCATGACCTGTGGTTTCTGTGTGTGTGCCTGTTTATGTTTGTGTGTGTGCTCACAGAATTTGTTTTTCCTGTGTGTTTGTAGGCTAATATGTGTGTGTGTGTGTGTGGGTGGGTGGGTGTGTGTGTTCCAAAAAGGCATCTGCACAGTTGAGGTAAACCTAACTGAAGTAGAAAAGGCTCTCTAACAATCTTGTACATGTTCAATAATTAAGCTTCTACTCAAGGCTGGCTGCCTGTGTCGTGTTTTCTTCTGTGTGTGTTTGTGTATGTGTGTGTGTGTGTGTGTGTGGGTGTGGTTACGTGAAATCAAGCAAGAAAATTGGCAGTTTGTTCAATGCGCTGGTATTTTGGTTTGAGAAAGGTGAAAAGACCAAGCTCCTCTGCCAGAAGACATGCCTTTACAAAGAAACACACGCACATGTGTTACCAGACACAACAGATGACGGGCACAGGTGTGCAACATGAGAAATGGATCTCCCTTTGTTTAGCAGTCCATTGTTTCAAACCTGATCATTGTATCTGACTGAAGTCGAACACAATGGATTCTGATGGAAGATCCACTCAAAGTGTTTGAGGAAGGACTAACATCGTCTGTCGTGAAAACACAGAAACATTGGCTGACACGTTGTTTACATAGAACACTTAAAACCAACCGGCAAAAACCATGACAACGGCAAGGGAGAGGGAGAGAGAGAGGGGGGAAGAGAGAGAGAGAGAGGGGTAGAGAGGGAGGGAGGGGGAGAGAGAGAGGGGAAGAGAGAGAGAGAGGGGTAGAGAGGGAGGGAGGGAGAGAGAGAGAGAGGGGAAGAGAGAGAGAGAGAGGGAGGGAGAGGGAGAGAGAGAGGGGAAGAGAGAGAGAGAGGGGTAGAGAGGGAGGGAGGGAGGGAGGGAGGGAGGGAGGGAGGGAGGGAGGGAGGGAGGGAGGGAGGGAGGGAGGGAGGGAGGGAGGGAGGGAGGGAGGGAGGGAGGGAGGGAGGGAGGGAGGGAGGGAGGGAGGGAGGGAGGGGAAGAGAGAGAGAGGGAGGGAGAGGGAAAGAGAGAGGGGAAGAGAGAGAGGGAACCCATGTCACAGTGACAGCGACAGATGTCACGTGATCAACCTCGTGCATGGGGCTATCAGGTAACCTGTGACAACACTCCTCTTTCACACTAACCCCTCCCCCAACCCCCTCACCCCCCCCCCACACACACACACTGACTAAACACACTGGACCACTGATTGGTGATGAGATGAAGATGTACCGTCATGTTAACGCTGGAATCTGTCTCCTCTGTGGCTGGTCACCAATCTGTGTGTTGAGTGTTGGAGCGTGTGCAAGTCAGTGTTCCTCTGTTTAGCTCCGTGTCTTTAGAGAGGGCTGTGTGTGGGCTGTGTTTCCTGCAAACAACTCCACAGAGGCCCAATTAGTCACCACGTCCTCATGTTCCTTTAGACCGCCACAATCTCTATCAAGTTCCTAAAGCCAATCTATTCAGTGACAATCAAGTGATGATTAAAGGTGCGTTTGTCTGCATGCTTGTGTGGGTGTGTTTGTGTGTGAGGTGCGTGTGTGTGTGAGAGGTGCGTGTGTTTGTGTGTGAGTATGTGTGTGTGTGTGTGTGTGTGTGTGTGTGAGGTGCGTGTGTTTGCGTTTGAGTATGTGTGTGTGTGTGTGTGTGAGGTGTGTGTGTGTGTGTGTGTGAGGTGCGTGTGTGTGTGTGTGAGGTGCGTGTGTTTGTGTGTGAGTATGTGTGTGTGTGTGTGAGGTAAATGTGTGTGTGCATGTGTGTGAGGTGCTTAGACAATGAGCCCCATCCGTCCGCATTGTCTGATGACCGCAGTGTCTGGACTGATAACCTTTCTATCAGCAGCATCAGCCCACAAGGCTAGAGGAGAGCAGAGGAGTGTGTGTGTTTGTGTGTGTGTGTGTGTGTGGGCAGCGAGGAGTCAGACAGGTCACCTGCTCTCAGGTCAGGTGGATTAATGTGTCTTATTACAATATTGAATTCTCATTAAGGCACTTGAATCACAGGGCCCGGATACACCTTGGAGAAGCCCCTCTGAGACCGAGGCCCGCCCCCTCTGAGACCGAGGCCCGCCCCCTCTGAGACCGAGGCCCGCCCCCTCTGAGACCGAGGCCCGCCCCCTCTGAGACCGAGGCCCGCCCCCTCTGAGACCGAGGCCCGCCCCCTCTGAGACCGAGGCCCGCCCCCTCTGAGACCGAGGCCCGCCCCCTCTGAGACCGAGGCCCGCCCCCTCTGAGACCGAGGCCCGCCCCCTCTGAGACCGAGGCCCGCCCCCTCACGGCCAGCAGCCAGACACACCTTGGAGAAGCCCCTCTGAGACCGAGGCCCGCCCCCTCACGGCCAGCAGCCAGACACACCTTGGAGAAGCCCCTCTGAGACCGAGGCCCGCCCCCTCACGGCCAGCAGCCAGACACACCTTGGAGAAGCCCCTCTGAGACCGAGGCCCGCCCCCTCACGGCCAGCAGCCAGACACACCTTGGAGAAGCCCCTCTGAGACCGAGGCCCGCCCCCTCACGGCCAGCAGCCAGACACACCTTGGAGAAGCCCCTCTGAGACCGAGGCCCGCCCCCTCACGGCCAGCAGCCAGACACACCTTGGAGAAGCCCCTCTGAGACCGAGGCCCGCCCCCTCACGGCCAGCAGCCAGACACACCTTGGAGAAGCCCCTCTGAGACCGAGGCCCGCCCCCTCACGGCCAGCAGCCAGACACACCTTGGAGAAGCCCCTCTGAGACCGAGGCCCGCCCCCTCACGGCCAGCAGCCAGACACACCTTGGAGAAGCCCCTCTGAGACCGAGGCCCGCCCCCTCACGGCCAGCAGCCAGACACACCTTGGAGAAGCCCCTCTGAGACCGAGGCCCGCCCCCTCACGGCCAGCAGCCAGACACACCTTGGAGAAGCCCCTCTGAGACCGAGGCCCGCCCCCTCACGGCCAGCAGCCAGACACACCTTGGAGAAGCCCCTCTGAGACCGAGGCCCGCCCCCTCACGGCCAGCAGCCAGACACACCTTGGAGAAGCCCCTCTGAGACCGAGGCCCGCCCCCTCACGGCCAGCAGCCAGATACACCTTGGAGAAGCCCCTCTGAGACCGAGGCCCGCCCCCTCTGAGACCGAGGCCCGCCCCCTCACGGCCAGCAGCCAGATACACCTTGGAGAAGCCCCTCTGAGACCGAGGCCCGCCCCCTCACGGCCAGCAGCCAGACACACCTTGGAGAAGCCCCTCTGAGACCGAGGCCCGCCCCCTCACGGCCAGCAGCCAGACACACCTTGGAGAAGCCCCTCTGAGACCGAGGCCCGCCCCCTCACGGCCAGCAGCCAGACACACCGCAGAACTCCGGCTCTACGGGTTATTGACTGTGGCACCTGTGTCTCATTTGGTTGATTACTGTGCGCCTCACCTGTGTTAGTACTTGAACCAGTCTTGTCTAGTGTTAAGTAAGCACACAGACCAAGCTTTTCTCTTTCACATATCGATCTTATGTGATTTTGACCCTTGCCTGTATTTTGTTTGCTACCTGTTCTTATAAACTGTACTATAATAAATAATTATAAAATCTACTCACTGGTGTGTGATGCGTTACAACCTGAGAGATACCCTACCCCTCACTTCAACACACACACACACACACACACACACACACACAGATCCACATTTGAAAAACTTGTTTGGCACCATTTGTCACCATTTTAACTCAGATGTAGGAAATAAAAGCAGTTTCCTGAGGGTCTTTATCAGTAAGAAGGCCTGCAGAACACCCTGGAGCCATGTGAGAATATAAAATGGTCAAACAATCAGATGTCTAGTCTGTCAGAACCAGACGAGGAACTTTACACAAACACAGCAGGAGACCCTACATGTAGTCATCACAGTGCACATTAAAACAGATCAAGGCATGCCATAAAAAAACGAAACTTCTAAAGTGGATTTCCGGTGCTGTCCAATCCAATTAATTATGTGTCACTCAGCACAGTTTTTTTTTTTTTAAGAGCAGCACATTTGCAGTCTTAACCAATCACAACATCCCAGACCTCTTAGGGCTGACAGGAAACAGGAATATAAACTTACCTTGTCTGACATCCCTGGGCGCTATGGCGATGGCGTTGTTGGAGTGCAACTCGGTGACGCAGCAGTCATCTGGGAACATGGAGCCGTTGCTGTCGCCGTGGGGGCGTCGCAGGGAGAAGAGGAAATGGGCGGAGTCATGACGTTGCTGTTCGGGCACACGCACCCCGTCTGAGTCACCCCGCACCCGTCGACGTCGGCAACGTCCCCGTCTCCGCGGCGACCGCTGCTCAGGCACTCCTCGAACCACCGGCAGAGCACGCCGCAGGTGAACTGGCTGGAGTTCTCGTTGTTGATGAGCAACACCTCCACGAGGCGGAGCTCGAGCGTCTCCGTGGTTACCTGAGGCTGGTTGGCCGAGGGATGGCTCGCCAGACACAGCTGGACGAAGTTCTTATCAAACTGCAGGAAGGCGTACGGCCCTTCCGATTGGCACAGGTCGATGACTTCCTGGTCGTTGCGTCGGCGCCGCCCGCAGGTCGCGCGGGCAGCTCTGATTGGCCAGGTGGTGGTCCAGGGGGAGGAGCATGGGGGCGTGGGTCCGACAGACGGACGGGAGGCGGGGAGAAGCGCAGGTACAGGGAGTACTTGGTGGGGTCGGGGGTTCTCCAGGGCCCAGGAGCAGCCGGGAGCCCTGGAGGGGGAACAGCTCCCCTGAGGGAGAACGAGCCATAGAGCACCCCAGCTACCAGGCTGGAGCAGGGGGAGGAGGAGGGGGCCCCCGGGGGCTCCAAGGGCCCCCAGCTCCAATGGGCGGGTGGTCTGGCGGCGGGACAGTAGGAGCGAGGGGCCAGGGCAGACAGGGCCGCCAGGGGCCCGGCCACAGCCACAGCGAGGAGGGACGACAGCAAAGACAGACACACCCCACCAGCAGTGTTCATCCTATGTCATTCGTCCTGCAGGGAGAGAGAGAGAGAGAGAGAGAGAGAGAGAGAGTGAGAGAGAGAGAGAGAGAGAGAGAGAGAGAGAGAGAGAGAGAGAGAGAGAGAGAGAGAGAGAGAGAGAGAGAATGAGAGAAGGAGGAGAAGGACAGGAGAGAAGAGACAGAGAGAGGAGATGGAGGCAGAGAGAGAGAGATGGATGGCGAGAGAGAGAGATGGAGAGAGAGAGAGAGAGAGAGAGAGAGAGAGAGAGAGAGAGAGAAGAGAGAGGAGAAGAGAGAGAGAGAGAGAGAGAGAGAGAGAGCGAGAGAGAGAGAGAGAAGAGAGAGAGAGAGAGAGAGAGCGAGAGAGAGAGAGAGAGAAGAGAGAGAGAGAGAGAGAGAGAGAGAGAGAGAGAGAGAAAGAAGGACAGGGAGAGAGGGAGAGAGAAATAGAGAGTGAGGGAAAAAGAGAGAGAAGAGGAACACGAAAATCATTTCAATGTTAGTCTGATTGGATTGACGCAATCCGCTGTGTACATCCATACATAACATTTTCAATTCAAATGTCATCAGAAATGTGAGAATTCTTTCATGGAATAAACAGTCTGCCTCCTCTCAGATGCTCGTCCTGCTCTGTGCCTTTAACAAAGACTAAAATAACCAAGTTTATGGCCCTGGCTTCCTCCGTGAAGGTCGCTCTAACACACACGCACACACACACTTGGAGGCACGTACACACACACACACACACACACACACACAGTGAGTCCCCTGGTGGGCTGGATTAAAGAGGTTGATGACTTGGCTGTTGAGACATGAACCATGGGGCCCTCTGTACTCTCCCCTGCTGAGGCACACCCCACACACGGACACAACACACATACCACACCCACACACGGACACACACACACAGACACACACACATACCCACACCCACACACGGACATACACACACACACACACAAACTCAGACTCACACACACATGGACACACTCAGACAGACTCACACAGACAGACAGAGACACACACACACACATACGCCTGTCTGAGTCCCTGCTGAGTGGCTTACCTAAGGCGAGGCAAGCCATTACCATCACTGGCTCAGTGAGGATCTGCCAATAGCCTGATCTGTAATACACACACGCGCACACACACATACATAAGCACACACACACATAAGCACACACACACAAACACACATGCACACACATACTCACACATATATATTTACACAAACCAACAAACAAATCCAGTTTGATGCTAAAGTAGACAAACAGAAATAAACAGAGTGCATCTTTCTAAACCGACCCCAATTAGTTTTCTCAACTGGAACACGTACTGTAGTTTGAAAAGCAAACTCGATTTACTGGAGTCAATGTCAATATAATTCCAAACAAATTCATTGAGATTCAAACTCTAATCCAAACACATATTTAATTGAGCTTTGATTAATTTAATACTGTAATTGGAGTTAATTGTTGATTCCAATCAATCAAATAATTATCAATCAAATGATTGAACCAATTAGTTGATTTGAATCAATAAATTGTTGCAATTTGGAATATGAATTGACTGTGAATCTGGGGAAAATGGATTTAATCCAAATGCTCAAAGTAGAGAGAAGAGAATGGAGAGAAGTAGAGAGAGAGTTATACAGAGAGAGAGAGAGAGAGAGAGAGAGAGAGAGAGAGAGAGAGAGAGAGAGAGAGAGAGACAGGCAGACAAAGGCATAAAGAGAGAGAAAGAGATAGAGAGAAAATAGAGAGATAGAGAGAGATTTCAAATTTAGTATTTGATTTTTACTATTATTATTATCATTATATAACCTGTATGTGCGTATGTATGTGTATGTATGGGTATATGCGTGTGTATATATACGTGTGGGTGTGTATACATGTGTGTATGCGTATACATATATATATATGTATATATACATATGTTTGTGTGTATCTATTGTGTATCTATTTTGTGTGGTGTAGCTACACGTATGTATATGTTAAACTGCCGTGTGTGTCTCTGTATGTGAGTGTGTGAAATATAAGTATATATAAGGCCATGATTTACATTGATTAATATTTCTGTAATTCTACCGTTGCTTTGGCAATATGAACAATTGTTGTTTTCATGCCAATAAAGCCCTTTGAACTGAACTGAACTGAGAGAGATATAGAGAGAGACAGAGAGAGAGATAGCGAGGCAGAGGTAGAGGATCACAGCTACCATGATCTTCATACATCGATCCCATTTCTAGAAAGACCTGCTTCTCTCTGGATAACACAACAGGCCAACAGCACCAAAACACACACACACACAAAAACGTCTCATAGATGGTGGACAGTTGGCTGCCCCGGTGCTGGTTAATATGCTTTTCCATGCTCCCTGTTTGGTTAGCATAGCGGCCAGAGTAATGAGAGCCTGCTCTCTCAGCTCGGTCTCACCCTTAAGCAAATACCACCGAAGAATTCAATTACACACGCAAGGAGCTGATGAGGTGATATATGGATAAATGGGGCCAATGTCGTTTCTCTCTTGTCTCCCTTCGTTTTGAAGCTCATCAAACAGAGGCTTTCGAGGTGTGTGTGCGCGTGTCTGTCCACGCGCACGTAAATGGTTGTACGTGCGCGTGTGTCGGGGTGACTTTGAACACGTGTGCGAGCGCGCACGCGAGTGCATAGTTCACTTGACTCATCTTGGTGAAGGAGAGCTCTGATGAAAAGGTGGTATTGGCCCCCTACTCCAGCCTCTCTCATGTCAGGCACTGAGGACCCTCAGAGTCCACACACGGGCTGAAGGCGAGGCTGCAGGTGAGGCTCAGGGATGAGGCTGAGGGGACCTGGCCCTGCCATGTCAAGAGGCCACACACAAAAGGCCTCTGGAAGAGTGAGAGCCACTTAGGAACACTGGCAGAACCTGGTCTCCTAATGAGGTTACACACATGAAAGGACCAAGAAAGATAGACAGATGGAAGGGGAGACAAAGACAGAGAAAAGAGAGAGAGAGAGAGAGAAGAGAGAGAGAGAGAGAGAGAGAGAGAGAGCAGCATGCCAGCGTTAGATGTGTTCAGCTGTTTTTTTTTATGCAAACGTTCCTTCTCCATCCATTTGTGAGGTTGACAAGGTGTTCCATAAAGACCGCCCCCCCCCTGTTTTTTCCTTGTCTTCCTTGAGGGTTTAGGTTGGTTCAGGGGCAGTTCTATGGGTGTATGTGAAGCCCACTGTGACACTGCTTGTAAACCGGGCTGTAGAAATACAATTAGATTTTGATTTGATTAGAAATACAGTGGTTGTCAATGTTCACATACTGTAGTGTAGAGTGGGGAACTCAGGATAGCTTCGTACACGTGAAAAGTCAAACAAAACATCCTCTCTTTTCCTCCACACCCTTCCTTCTCCAACTGTTGTTCAGAGAGTTGTGTGTTCAACTGAGGCACATTTAAAATATGCACGCGCACACACACACACACACACACACACACGGACACACACACACTCATATGAGCTATTGATTTCCTGCCATTGAACGAAGAGGAAGAAAAACCCACAAAATATCCACGTATTAAATAAACATGAGCAAACAAACACAACCCACCCACCCACAGACACACACAAGTTTAAGCCTTAGGGCCCTTTACATTACTAAACAAGTGTGTGATTGTTAGACATACTAACAGGAGGCAACGTTGCGCACTAGTATCAAAGGAAAAGACCTGTACTTAAACACATGCTAACTGAACAAAACTGTGAAAGTTTAGGCTTCATGTTGGTTAGGGTTGATGAGCTCTGCTCTCATTGGAAGGCCAACACAGATGTTGGCTTGTGAAAGTCAATTCCCCCCCCCCCATCCTATGCAAACCAACCACCATTGGATTTTATTTGACAGACTGCTTTGATCAGCAGATTTATGGTCACTGTGACTTCTGCAACAACAGCCAACCGGTGTGTGAGGCTGTACACTTTGAAAACAATTAAGTCATTTTTTTCAAGTGTGCAGTCTCACTGAACCCAGGCAGACACATACATACTCTGCACACACGCACACACACACACACACACTGCCTTCAGCACATCAATAATTCAAGCAGTATCCTGATTCAGGGTTTTTTGAGACTACTTATCTTGTGATCATCATCATAAGACTGCTCCTTCGCTCTATATATATCTATCTGATTCCTTATCCCTATCTTTCATTCTCTCTCTCTCTCTGTGATATATTCTCTCTCATTATCTCTCTTTATCCCTCTCTCTCTCTCATTCTCACATCCTCTCCCTCTCTTTCACTCAACATCTGTTACATCCCTCCACCTAAAAGTCTCCTTCTACACACACACACACACACACTCCATCTCTCCCTCTCTCCCTCCCCCCTCCCCTCGCTCCCCTTTTGTCTCTTCCCCTCATCTCCTCCCCTTGTTTCCTCCCCTCGTCTCCTCCCCTCATGTCCTCCCCTCAGATAGAGAGGAATGCATGAGAGAGAGAGAGAGAGACATACTGCCAGAGAGAGAGAGAGAGGAGAGGAAGAGCAAACACACATGCACACGCACATAGGGAGGAGGAGAGGAGGAGAGGAAAGGGGATGGGAGGAAGGGAGAGGAGGAGGAAGGGAGGGAGGATTAGAGGAGAGGAGGGAGGAAGGGAGGAGGTGGGGAGGGGAGGAGGAGAAGAGGAGGATAGGAGAGGAGGAGGAAGGGAGGAGGGAAGGAGAGGAAGGGGAGAGGAGGAGGAGGAGAGGAGAGGGGGAGAGGAGGAGGAGAGGGAACGAGTGAGGGGGACGGAGTAGAGAGGGAGCAGGCATGACGACGGGGGAGGGGAGGAAGACGTCTGAGGGCGGTGGTGTCACACACAAGAGTCTTACAATCACAGGAATCCTTCCTCTTGTGTCTCTTTAATGTGCTGTGTGGTAATATGATACATTCACTAATTATTCAATGTAAAATAAGTCAGTACTTTACATTCAAGTGGCAATAGCTACCATTCTAGGTACCCAGAAACTGATTACACTTCATTACGGTTAAGTGGTACAAGTTATTACACAAGTCCAACTTAGTATGGGGGAGGGTAAGGCTTCCAGGGGTAAGTGGACATTAATATTGATCTTGGGTTGGTGAGGACAACCTTAAACTGCCCCTTTACAACAGCCACTGACCCCTCACACTTCTCCCCCCATGCTGAGACATCTTACAATGTTGTAATAATCTTTACTGCCACCTCTTACTGGAACATCGTTTCATTACATAGCTTCAAATTGTTGTATTATAGATATGTAGTGACATGGTAGTTAATGTAACCGTAATGTAAATTGTTGCTTAACCCTTGTGCTGCCTTTCGGGTCACATGACCAATGGTTCATAAAGAACCATCGTTGTGTTTACCCCAATTTTACCCAATACAAAAAACTCGAAGATGACCCGAAGATAACACAAGGGTTAAAATTGTAACAAAAAACTCAAATCTCCAAATCACTGTAAAACAAGGTGTGTTAGGTAAGCTTTGTGTGTGTGTGTGTAGTGCATGTGTGTGTGTGTGTGTGTGTGGTGTGTGTGTGTGTGTGTGTACCATAAGTGAACACAGGCTGGCACCCGTCACTCCGGGTTCGAGATCCCGATCTGAGATCAGGAGCGTGCGCACCGTTTATAACGTTTATAAAGTCTCTTGTTCAGCACGCCAGATTTGATTTTTCCACGTCACTGTAGAAGGACACACATTTGAAACGCTTTTGAAAAGAATCCCCCAGGTGTGAATGTGTATGAATGTGGGTGTGTGTTGTGCGCGTGTGTGTGTGTGTGTGTGTCGTCCTCAAGGGA
>NC_090067.1:11618848-11657528 GCF_038355195.1 Osmerus mordax
TGAGAGGAGGGGGGCATGACACCTGCTGCGAAGACACTGTGGAAAGTTGGGGAAAGTGCATTGAGAGCTCTTTCTTCTTCATCTTAATTGCCAATTAATTATCAGCGGTTGTGCTTCTTTTTTTTTCAGGGTAGACCATAGTTGAGCAGTCAAAATAATCACAGGCCCTGATTCCATGTGTAAATATTCCCAGAGGGACAGCACACACTCAGTCTGACTTGGAGACGAACACACTTGCACGTAAACACAGTCACATACACACACATATACACACAGACGCATAAACACACAGACACAAAAACAAAGAAACACGTGCATAAATACACACTCTTGATACCAACTGTCTACATAAGTTTGGTGTACTCATCAAATGATCCTAGTTTTTCTCTGATCACTAAACACCCACACCCACCCTCTGACACACACACACACACACACAGACACACACCGCAGCCTATGCTGTCACGCACACAACACTCCAAAATGTCAGGAAGAGAGACTTTTTAGAAGTTTGTGACACCAGCATGTCCAAAGTTTTCTCCCCTGTGTTGATTCGATTGTGGTGCAAAGAAGATGGAGAGAGCAGGAGTAGAGCAAAGGGAGAGATAGAGAACAAAGGAATGCAAATACTGTCATAGAGTGTGGCTGTACTACCCTATATGAATAACCCAAAGGTGAGGTGTCGCGGACGTGCTGTGTCTGTGTGTGTGTGTCTGTGTGTTTGTCTGTGTGTGTGTCAGTGTGTGTGTGTCTGTGTGTGAGTCTGTGTGTGAGTCTGTGTGTGTGTGTCTGTGTGTCTGTGTGTGTGTGTGTGTCTGTGTGAGCAAGCGACTGTGTGTGAGTGTCTGAAAGTTAGTGTATCAAACACGGGTGTGTATGCATGTGTGTTTTGTGTCTGTGTGTGTGTGCGTGCGTGCATGGCCATCTCAGATAATACGCCCCTCACCCTGCAGCCCCCCCACCCCCCCCCCACCCCCACCCCCGCCAACCCTCGCAGAATAAAGGCAGGGAAACGTCGTATTTATAATTCATTGGCAGAGTTGTGAAAGTCAGGACAAGCGGATGACAGGTGTGCCCCAGACTTCTCCGCCTCGCGGGGATTCAAAGGGCTCCCGAGTTTAGCGCGAATAGAAGTTTATCTCTTTTTCGGAAACGAAAAGAGGGATGGATGAGACGGAGGGAAAGCCCTGAAGGTCAGAGAAGAAACAGACCGAGGGGGAAGAAGAAGAAAAAGACGATGGCGTTGTTCAAATCTCCACTCCGACGCCGGCGAAACCCCGAGCCTGGGATGAGCCGGCATCTTCAGACGAAAAGGCAGGAATGAGGAGGAGAGGAGGAGGTGAGGAGGGGGTAGGGTATGTTAGGAGAGGAGGAGGGAGAGGAGGAGGAGAGGGGATGGTAAGGAGGGGGAGGGGGGTGGTAAGGAGGAGGAGAGGGTAGGTATGTTAGGAGAGGAGGAGGGAGAGGAGGAGGAGAGGAGGAGGGAGAGGAGGAGGAGAGGGGTGGTAAGGAGGAGGAGAGGGTATGTTAGGAGAGGAGGAGGGAGAGGAGGAGGAGAGGGTAGGGTATGTTAGGAGAGGAGGAGGAGAGGAGGAGGAGGGGGTGGTAAGGAGGAGGAGAGGGTAGGGTATGTTAGGAGAGGAGGAGGGAGAGGAGGAGGAGAGGTTGTGGTAGGCAAGAAAAGAGGGGGGCGGCATGAAAACATTTCTTCTTCTTTTTTTCTCCCCAAAATGGCTCCCAGCTCAGAGAGGCTGAGGGAGCGAGGAAAGAGAAGACAAGGAGAGGAAGAGAGGAGGTCACTGGGTTTCTGTTAAAGGTTGGCTTTATTAGCAGTGATAGAAAGGGAGACAGTGTGAGGGGGGGAGGGAGGGAGGGATAAAGAGAAGAGTAAAGAGAATGAGAGGGAAAGTGTGAAGGAGGTTGAGAGAGGAAGGAGGGAGAGGGAAAAAGGGAGAGAGAAAGGTGCCAGTATTCTATTCCTATCTCCATTTTGCGGGGAGAGTGCGATAGACAGTGTGAGGGAGGAAGGGAATGAGACGAGGGAGAGAGAGAGGCTCTCAAAGGAAGCCATTGATGTCCATTCATCCTTCTCCATATGCATTCACACATCAACCACCCTCCCTCTCTCTATCTCTTTCACACACACACAGCACGAAGAAGAGAGAGAGAGAGAGAGAGAGAGAGAGAGAGAGAGAGGAGAGAGAGAGAGAGAGAGAGAGAGAGAGAGAGAGAGAGAGAGAGAGAGAGAGAGAGAGAGAGAGAGAGAGAGAGAGAGAGAGAGAGGAGAGAGAGGCACAGGGCTGATGAGGAGGAGAAAGGACTACAGGCTGAAATACAAGGTGTGTGTGTGGGGGGGGGGGGGTGGGGGGGGGGGGAGTAGAGGAGGCTGAGATGAAGGGAGCAAAAAGAAGGGTTTTATCCTTCATCAAGATGTCCTTATCAGTAAGAGGATTGGGGAGCTACCCAATTAAATCTGCTTTTTCACTAAAGAGAATTCATCTGCCTGAGGGCTCTTTTAACTACTGTCTGAGAGTGAACTCAAACACACACACTCCAACACACACACACTCCAACACGCACACACACTGATATAGTCAAAAGCTGCAACATTACCCAGAGTACTCCACACACGCACCCACGCGCACACACACACGTAAACACACACACGTGGACATACTGAAACCCTCAGAAATGGGCTGATGCATCAAATCAGACTGAAGCTGTAGCTTAGGCGTCTGACGACTAGGGGACTCCCCGGCCCCACACACACACACACACACACACTTAGTGAACACTACTTTGTGATGCTAAAACCGGCAAAACTTCTCAACTACAACATCATCTCATCCAAAACAGTTATCTTATGGCATATGCACACAGACACAAACACACACAGATTTATGACCACAGCAAATCCCCACCGTTCGAGGAGATAGCAGTGACCGTAGTCATGCCGACAGAGAAGTAATTTAATCCGTTGTAGTGGGTGAGTGAATACTGATAAGCTGTAGCTCTCCTCCACTCCACACACAAAGGATAAATCACAGAGGCCAAGTCAGGGACATCCACACTATGTGTGCTTTTACGTAAGCCCTTCCAGTAAAGAAGGTAGACTTTAGCAGAGGTAGATAAGCAGACTGAGGGATTCATTAACGCACCTGCGCATATGAACAAGGTGAAGGTGATTCGGGATGCAGGAGTTATGCCATAAGGTAGTGTGTGTGTGTGTGTGTGTATGTATGCGTGTGTGTGTGTGTGTGTGGTGAGTGTGTGTGTGTGTATGTGGTGAGTGCGTGTGTCCGAAGAGGCTTTGAGGACCTCTGTGCTTTCTTCTGATCCCCCTAGGCTAGAAATATCAAATAGAAATGACTTTATCCTGCACCACAAAGACGTGAACTAATTATGAATTTGATTTTGTTTGAAAATACAATGATTTGTCTCATCTTTAACTCAATCTTTTGTCCTGCACATGGTTTCATTAAAGTAAATAGATTGAGATCAAAGTAGTTCCCTTGATCTTCTGGAGAGAATGGAAAGTGTTTGAATGAACCCAACTTGAGCTTTTAAACCAATATACTTTTTTACTCAAGAATGCCTGGAAGGTGACATACTTGCTATTGCTGTTTAACTGTGTCAGAGCAAATGTGTCAAAATGTGCACAGTTATTTCTAAGTGGACACTTGGATTCATTGATGTAATAAGAGTTCAGAGCCCTGTCTTATGAGAGAAAAAAAAATAGATCCTGATTGATTCGCTGTATTTTTTTTACACATAGAATACATCTCAAATGGGGTTTTTTCACCTTCCACTCTACTACATATAGTGATGTATAGTAACCCCTCCTCCCCTCCCCATCCCCTCCCGATCCTTTTCCTTCTCCTCCTGTCCGTCCTCTTGACCCTGCTAGGACATGACGATGGGTGTGAATTGCTCTCTGAACACCCACTGTCAGACTCCCTCTCTCTTTTCTCTCTCCCTCTGCCCCAGTCTGAAAGACAGCAGAAGGTTCCTGCTTTTCACCTTCACCATCACTCGCTTTTAATAAAGCATGCAGTGCTACCTCACCTCACCCGCCCCTGCCCGCCTCTCTCCCCCTCTCCCTCAGAGAGCAGACTACTAAAATTAAACAGACAAAAATGTATTTGAATTGTTTCGAATTTCACTGGAAACCGCATTACCTTAGCAACAGCAGCATTGCCCACGTACCCTTCACACACACACACACACACACACACATATAAAACTGTATTCAATTCACGCAATTTCTGTGGCCAGGAGGACCTTGTTGTGCTGTGGTTCTGTTGTGTACGCAGCATTCTGTGGGTTAGACCATCCAGGTCCAGTAGGCCCAGACACAGCTGGCACAGAGCTGGCACAGAGCTGGCACAGAGCTGGCACAGAGCTGGCACAGAGCTGGCACAGAGCTGGCACAGAGCTGGCACAGACCTGGTGGGTGAGATCTGATCACACACAGCCGTGTGTGTGCCCGCTCATCCTCCTAGGGGGTGGGGCTTGAGCGCAGGTATGGACGCCAGAGCAACCACACATAAGCCCCGCCCCCTGTGGACAGTTTTGATGCCCAGGACACACACCACAGCTTCAAAACGACAGTCCGGCAGGTGCCAGCTCTGCCAGCCCCCACACTCCCTCTGCCGTCGCTGGGTGACATTTACAACCTTCCCTCCACACCGCTACAACACCACATGGGTAGACACACACACACACACCTCATGCCAACATCTTCTCCCAGCCCTGGTGTGACATTAGTATAAACCCTACTACCTCCATCCCCTCAATGAGCACACACACACACACACTCATCCTCTGCTACTGAGCAGAAGTCCAGATTTCACAGTCCACTGAAGCTTTGTCGGAGATCCTCTCCAGCCTTCTCGACACCGCGGTAACATCGATAATGCCCTCGCCACACGACCGCCACGACACGTTGCGCTACACCAGGCGCGACGGCGCCATGATTCTCACGGTCGGCGCAGCCAACCAAAGCGATAGCTCGTCTGTCCCGGATTTACCGATGTGTATCTAATCTGCCAGCAACGCCGCTCTCCATGGCGTTTGCAACACGGACACAACACCAGGCAAGACTGTGGTCCTAGTACATATCCCCACTGATCCTCAAGACTCTGCTATTGTGTGCGTGTGTGTTTGTGTGCGCGTGTGTGTGTGTGTGTGTGGGGGGAGGGGGTTATTACCATACATATTGATGCAGATGCACTTAACGGTACACAAAAGGATGCAAGCACGCACAAAGGTCCGTGGAGATACACGCGCACACACACAGACACACACAATCGACAAGTCTTTAGCGAGCACCCTAGTCTTGTTAGGTGGGAACAAAGCATTGTGGTAGTTGACTGGCAGCTGGTGAGGAGCAGTGGACACAGCTGAGAGAAGCTGAGACGGAAACGATCTGCCAGGCTCTTCATCCCTTCATCCATCTCTCTCTACACAGATGGAGGAGGAGAAGGACGCAAGGGATGGGAGGAGCTGGGGGGAAGGGAGAGAAGGAGGGGCGGGGGAGGAGGAGAGAGACAGAACGACACATCACAGAGAGAGAAAAAGACAGAGAGAGAGAGACAGTGTGAGACAGACAGATAGACAGACCGATACAGGGAAAGCAATCGGGCCGAACAAGCTAAAACAAGTTGCGTAATGCCCCAGGACCACGCTGTGACCCCCGACCAGCCCACGGAGACACACACACGAGGAAGGGAGGGGATGGTGAGAGAGAGACAGAGAGAGAGAGAGAGAGAGAGAGAGAGAGAGAGAGAGAGAGGGCATGTCAGAGAACAAAAACGACAGTGTTCTGAGGCACAGGATGTGACAGGGACGATTTGGGATGGCAGAAGAGCCAGAGATAAAAGCTAAAGTAGAGATACACAGGATCTGACTCCAGGCAGAGCATTTGAGTGCAAGCTCTCACACACACACACACGTGCGCACGCACACACGCGCACACTCTCGCTCTCTTTCACACACATCATCTAGGGCCCCTGCTGTGGGCTGTAGTCCCAGTCAGAATCGTCATTCATGAATGCTAGTGTGGAATGAGAGACACTCGTGCTTAGCATGCTAAAACTGTTAGCCTGGGGCCTCCTTCCAATTCCATGGTAGAAGAATTCCCCACACCAACACAGCCCCTCACTAGCTCTGATCGCTGCTTTCTAGTACCAGCGACCATCCTGTCGACCCTCAGTCCATCGTTCAAGTGTTCAGGTGAGTGGACCGTTCAATCAATTCGGTGATTCCACACCAGAGAACTGAAAGTTGCAGTTGGCAGTTTGAACTGCTATAGCTCCAAAGCATACAACATGTCATAAAAGATCGGTAGGTAGTGGGGAAAAGGGACCTATAAAGAGGGAAAGAAGAAAAAATGTACCCCCCCCCTCACCCCAGTCTTGTACAGAGCTGTGGCTTTCAGATCCAGGTGGATGGCAAACTGATTTCTAGCATGGAGGCCCTCTGACTGGGCGAAGGCCTGAGATAACATGCGGAGATGAAAGACTGTAAACAAGGTGCAGAGAACGTGACTGAAGGGGGAGCAGGGAGAAAAAAGCTCCTTAACGGCTGTTAGATATTGAGGAGTAAATGTGGTGTCCTTAACAAACACACAGACTGCACATGCCCCAAACACACACACAGACATGCATGGAATCGAACTGCCACGCTTCAGAAAATTCTCTGTAATATGGCTGCCTCTGGTCTTCCTCTCATCTTCAAAGCCTCTCATTCCTGTTGAGGAATTGAGATAGTTTTAGATAAAAGCCAGAGGAAGAACGGATCAATACCTATATCAGGGCTCTAGAGTGCGACCAAGAATGTACCAAGAATGACCACCATGAATGTATATGGAGCGTGAAAAAAAGGTGACCTTGAAATTGTGGCGACGCAAGGAAAAATTTGGGTGCACTTAAATTTTGTGCTGGTGCACCTAAATAAAAAAGTTAGGCGCACCAGTGCAACCAAGGCAACAAGTTAGTCTGGAGCCCTGTATATGCCTTTGTCCTCATTTGAAAATGTGCAGAGAGTCGACATTTCCAATTGCTCACTGTTCACCCCCAGGCACATGCAAATTACCTGGAAAAAAACAGCTGCAATCAATACGTGACAGCTCTAATATTATATTCATGAATGTTGGAGGTTTGACTATCTGAGGAATACGTGAGATCAGATTAGACACAGGGCTGGTGAGAGGCACGTGTGCGTCTTCGTATGTTCACGTGCCTGTCAGCGCGCACGAGCAATCCAACATTGGTGAAAAAGTGAGCAGGGGGAACGATTAGGCTATCGTCTATATCGACACCTGCTGTTGAGAGAGTTTGGATGGGGTGTGTTTTATCATATAGATTGAGCTTCCGCTGTGAAATGGCTGCAGGCTGTCTCCCCAAAATGACAAGGGGAATGGAGACGACCTTATTAAAGAATTAATCGACAACAGTTCCACCAGTGGTTCACAATAACCGGCCCTGACGTGAATGTTTTCATGTAAACTAATCCATAACAGCATAAGTGGCGATCATATTCAACTTCGCCCTTCCAGCAAAATCACCCAGTGAAACATATGTTGACTTGTGGGTCCAAGCAATGGTGAGCATCTGGCTGGGTAGCATTGACGTCTCACTCACGTTGCTTTAACCGCCTTTAAACCAGGTAAAACACTTCGTTCACAATAAACGGCGAGATAATTAATCGAGCAGATGTGGAGACGGCTCCAGAAGAGGTGGTTTGGGGAAGGCGTGAGGGGAATGGGAAAGCAAGGAGAGGCTTAATCTGCTTTTCATCTGAATAGACATCGAAACACTATCTCATTATGTGATCCTGTCATATTCTCCCTCTGCTTTTCATGCATTGCACCTCAGTCCCTTCCTCTGTCTGTCTACCTCTCAATTTCTCTCTCTTCCTCCTGTTTCTGTCTCTTTCTTCCTCTTCTATCTCTTTTTCCCCCTTGTCTCGCTCTCTCCATTTCCATGTGTATCCAATTTCGGGCTTTAAATAACCTTTTTCCGCATGGCTGAGCCGCAATGATATCCTTCGTGACAGATCACAAATTTGTCTTCCGGAATTAATTTCCATAACGGAACATATAACGTTTTAATGAGTTTTTATTGCATATTGATTGCAAATTGATATAGGTGGTAGAGGTCTGGCTTGCATAATGTAGTTACTGGTCCAAAGTGACAGCTGTTGCCTTGCCTACTCGCTTGGTAGAGATTAAAACCTGCGTCTTGGCATGTTTTCAGCTGAATAGACAGACAGGGACAACAGATATGTTCTGCTGGAACGTTTTCCTATTATATAGGATATGTAGGCAATACATACAGCATCAACATGTAAGCGGCTGAGGATTGCTAATTAGAGGGTAATGTCGGCTGTCTAGCTGTAGCCCGTTTGAGTGTGTAGCCTAGCCTTTTTCACCTGCATCTTTAATTGGACAACTGATATGGCTCGGGGCAGATACTGTAGCATTTGCCTCACCTTATAAAATGGATGGGAATTCTGTTCAAATCTTTTCTGTCGTCAAGGTAGGTCATTTAGTCTGTTAGAACAAAACGTAGCAACCGCCTGTTGGTTTTCAAATCAAACCACAAGAGACATTGCTGTGTAACTGTAGGTTTTGACATCTGGTCTCCACCTCAAACACACCACGCACACCTCACACACACACTCCACCTCACAGGAAAGAGGAGACACTCCAGAAATAGGGAGGATTAGCTGAAGGGGATATTAAAGGCTGATTCATTTCTTGAGGCGCTAATCAAACATGTCCCCTCTCATCCTCGCCATTCCTCTCTTTGCTCAGCCTGGACGAGAATCAGCGGACACAAACTCTAACTACGAGGCGGCCACTGAGTGCTAGAATTAGCCCGCTGCTAGCTACGTACACAGGAAAGCTAAACGCACAATAGACTGCCGTCGGTGTCACTCCACACGACACGCACACACAGGGCCGGATTAACAATTTTCTGTGCCCTGGGCAACCCCCAGGGTTGGGCCTTTATTTGAGAGCAAAATAGTTTTTTGAGCTTCATGTAAAATAAAATTTTACAAGCCGTTTTTCAATTGGTAAAATCTTGTCAGACAGTAGGTAAGAAAGTAACAGCTAGCTGGCGTCAATTACTTGTAAAATACATAGATAATGTTTAACAGTAAAATCTCAATCTAGCTTGCACCTAACTAAGTTAAAACATTTGAGTGTGCTAACATTAGCAATAACGTCAGCAAGTTTGAGGTGTATGCATAGGCTAACCATTAAATTAGCAGCACATTTCCCGTATTTAACAATGATTAAACATGGACTTACCTGAAAGTGTTGCACGGGCACCATCTCGCAGTCTCTTTCTTTTTTCCTTCCCCTACTCCTGTTATCGTTTTAAGCCCATTTTAGAAAAGTTGACCTAGCCTACTGTCAAGTTCGTCAGCCCACTTAGGGAAGGGCACCCACAGCGAGGTTGGGAAGTTGAGTGTGTAGCCTATTTGTTTTGTTTTGTTTGGGGGGGGGGCACCATCGTAACTTTTTGTGAGCATTTAAATATAGGCTTACATCTCTTGTTCTGCCTGTTTTGTAATATACGTGTCTAATATTTCTATACTAAAATAATATCGGTATTATAAGTATTATAACTATGATTATTTTTCAGTTGGCTATTTTTTGGTGCCCCCTCAGGAGTTGGTGCCCTACGCACAGCGCGTAGTGAGCGTAATGGTAGCGGCAGCACTGGCTACTAGACTACACAAACACTGTTTTTGACGTGATTTAACATAACATTTTGATCGAACGAGTTGTAATAAAGTACTCATATTAAGGAAAGTTAGGACTGCGTTCATAACGTGATGTAACATTTTAGTTGACATTGTCCAGGGCCCCTTAGATGTCATGTGCCCCTGGGCAAGTGCCCAGTTGCCCTAATGGTTAATCCGGCCCTGCGCACACACGACACACACACACGGTCTCCATTGCCTCGACACACAGAAGTCCCAAGGTGATAACATGTCCGTTTTGATGGTGTAGTGGTTGCAATCATGGGATGGCAATCCAATGGTCACAGTAGCCTAGGTGGTCATTGAACTCGGTCCATTTATGTAATGGGATGCTAAATGGTCCATACATCCTAAAGATTGCCCTGCAGGATCACAGGGCAATTACCCTCTCATCTCTCTTTCTCTCTCTGTTTATGTGCGTGTGTGTGACGGTCCACTAGGTGTGTCATAATGCTCGCCGCACATGTGAATTACAGAGGAAACCACTGACATTTAGTGCAGACGGTTTGAACAGAGGTAATTGGATGACGTAAAGGTCTCTGGTCGTGGGGCTTCAAGAGGCTGTCTGGTGCTCTATAGATCAGCGTGGAGCTGGTGGCCATGAGGCGTTTCTGCACGGTCAGCACTCATCTGTCTACTGTAGGTAGCACCAATATACACAACCCTACTCACTGACTTCAATGGCATGCCCAGCAAGAATGGAGATGGGAATAGACTACAGCTGGCACCTCTCTCTCCCCCTCTCTCGCTCTCTCCCCCTTCCCCCTCCCCCGTCCCTCCCTGTCCCTCTTTCTCTTCCTCACCCCCCCCCCCCCCCACCCCTCTGTCTCTCTCCCCCGTCCCTCCCTCTCCCTGTCCCTCTTTCTCTTCCTCACCCCCCCCCCCCCCCCCCCCTCTGTCTCTCCCTCCCTCTCTCCCTCTCCTCACAGGCAGGAAGACGAAGATTTGGCAGCGACGACAATGACGCGGCTGTTTTGATGCGGCAATACTGTTGAGTCACTGGCGGGTCGTCGTAACAGGCGAGCGAGACCCTTTGCTAATGTTAATTCCGTCTGGGATCTTAATAACATTAATCTTAAATAATAACTACACAAAAGGACCAAAGCCCCTGGAGGAGGAAGGGGGTGGGGGGGGCGGTGCTCTTATCCCGCCTCTGAACCTTCAGAACAGACACAAATCCTTTCTTTGCCGAGAAGGCGCTCTCTAAATCCTTTTTTTCCCCCTTCTTTTTAGACTCGGCTAGATGAAAGGATGGAGAGGGTGAAAGGATGGAGAGAGTGACACGCGTTGGCAATGGCAGTTAGTGGTGATTCACTAGATGAGCTATTGACTGGCACTCGGGCCATAGGGGGTGTTAGTGTGTATGAACTGAGGGGAGTGGAGGTACACATGTGTGTGTGCGTGTGTGGCTCTGTGTGTGTCACCAGCACTGGGAAGGAATGGCAAAGTGCTCTCTGAGCCGAAAGCATCTCCTTTCCGTCTCTTGGACTGAAAGAGAAACAGCCGAAGAGTGTCTTGGGCTGGAATAACACAGCACACTCACGTAACGCATGGCCCCAAGCTCACACTTCCTTTTAGTGAGTGTGTGTGTGTGTGTGTGTGTGTGTGTGTGTGTGTGTGTGTGTGTGTGTGTGTGCGCGTCTAGCCACGCATGGCCAAACATACCCGCAAAGACACAAGCAGGTCCCCGTGTCAAATAATGAAAGATTTTCTTTTTCAATGTTTTCTTTTTTTAAAGCTTTTCCAGAGCTTTGAGTGTACATGTGGGTTGGTTTGCATTTTCAAACTGTGCTGAATTAGACAGATGGGGATTAACTGGTGGGTTATAAGCCTGGTGTAGGAAGAGCCCAGGCCCTTTTTAGCCTGAGATCTAACAGAAGCAGACACAGGGAGGATTGTGCCTGGGTGCACGGAACTTCCCTCTACGACTGCTTCCTTCTCCCTGCTTTGTTGTCTAACAATGACTTCCCTACATGCCTCTAGTAATAGTGATGCCTGAACGTTTCGCTAATCTACTTTTAACTCCTTCTAACACACGTGCGAGCGCAAGCACGTACTGTAGACATTTAGTCATTTAGCAGACACTCTTATCCAGAGCGACTTACAGTAAGTACAGGGACATTCTCCCCGAGGCAAGTAGGGTGAAGTGCCTTGCCCAAGGACACAACGTCATTTGGCACGGCCGGAAATCGAACCAACAACCTTCTGATTAATAGCCCGACTCCCTAACCGCTCAGCCATCTGACCCCCTGTAAGCGTACGCACCAACGCGCACTGCGCGGTGAGAGCGCCAGGGTGAAAGCTGTAATTTAGCCCGACTTCATTCTTCCTCCGATCAATCGAGGTTCAGCGGCGGGCTGAATCGCTACGTCGTTGTTTACGCAGCTTTGTTTGTGTGTTTCCTGTTTGTGTGGAATCACGAGAATTACCCCCATCTTGTTTCTAATCGACTTTCCACACTAAATTGTAGCCTTGAACAAAAGGACACACACACACACACCCCTTTCACCCACACTATCACACACCCCCACAAACATAAACAGTGACACTCAGAACATAGTAAGACTATCGACATGTGTTTCAGGCGGTATGTGTTTTCTTGAATACCAGGGACCCATTATAAGAGGGACCTTGGTCTTAATGAGTCCTCACTCTTGGAATAAAGGAGAATTAAATACTCGATCTAAGATCAGCAGACAGTTCTCTGTGAAGTGGTAGAGGTATACACAGCCTTTGCAGGGCCATTCTGACCAATTAACTTCAGCTATTGAAGACATCTGCCAAGAAAGTCCCCAGCCATATTTCAAATTGAATACCACCACCTGCCTGCCAAGGCGTTTGTGCTTGAGGGGTGTCAGCGTTTATGGTTGTTATAAAGAATTAAAGTCAGCTAAAAGGTTCAAGGCTCCTACACTAAAATGAACATTTGGTCGCGACCCCTGAACTCCCCAGAGAAGGAGTTGGACTCCTGACCAAAACACCTTGCTGAAGGTCTGACGGCTCATGTTTTCGTACATGGTTTCCAAATGCAAAGGTTGTGGGTCGAAGGTCCCTAATGCAGTTGAGTGTTCAAGTGGAGTCAGATGGCTGAGTGGTTAGGGAATCGGGCTATTAATCAGAAGCTTGCCGGTTCGATTCTGCCTGACTAAATGTAAGTCCCACAGTGTCCACTTGGATGGAGTAGAACGTGTTGAGTGGGAGGGGAGAAAGCCCAAGGCACGTGGATGAAGATCAAATCCAACTTTCTAGAACGTTCCCCTCTACGCAGTCAGACTAGGGCGGTTTTCACAAGGAAAAAAACGAAAGATACAGACATGAGGGCACTCGGGTCTGCATGACGTGCCGACACCTCCACACACACACACACACACACACACAGACACACACAGGTATCTTCTAGAAAGGAGCAGTCTGAGGTTAGCTCTGGAAGCAGGCCAACAGAGATATTATACTGCTTATTCATGACCTCCATGTCCAGAATGAACCAGCAGCTGGTCAGATCCACTGGTCCTAACAACCCTTGAGTAACCTTCAGTCATTGTGACCCTTCAGTCATTGTGACCCACACTGTAAAAAATAACTGTTTTTTTTTACCATGAAATGCACTGTATTTTTTACAGATATTTCCTATTTTTCCATAAAACAATGATATGCGTGCGGATTTACCAATATTTGCAGTAAAATAAATGTTACACCTTTAAAATTACAGGTGTTTTACCTTTATTTAAGATAACATAGATATTATGTTTATTTAATAACAATTCATTGTAATTGTACAGATTCAAATGTAATTTTACATGACATGGGAGGTAATATTTTACAGATTTGCATGTGAAATTACAGAAATCATTGAGTCATTGAGTTTTTTCTTTAAAATTGTGATTTTATGTTTTTAAAAGTAGCTAATTAGTAGTGTTTGTATAGACACAAAAGTAATTTATTGTAAATCCCAGTGCTGGGAATAACCAGCAGAAAAGGATGCACCCATGCTTCCCCTGGCAGGACAGAAATATCTATTTGGTCCAGTGCTCCTTTAATGACTTCAATGCATGCATTGTCACCAAGCCTGCCTCATAGGTTTAAAAAAAGGCTGGTAGGATTTGTAACACAAGTAGGCCTAATGTAAATTTGCTGGACATTCCCACAAAATTATCTAGGGCTGTCAAGGAATTATGAAGTTCTCAAATTCATTTCCTAGGAGATTAGAAACAGTAAGAATATTGTTATTAATGCTAGTAAACTATAGAGAACTCTGTGAAATCAATAATGAATAGCAATATAATAATTGGACAGTAAAAATATTTATCTCGGAGGCAACATTGAATGTTGATTCTTGAATGAGGGAGTTCACACATGCGCAGTGGTTGTAGCTTCTCCCAACTGTCACTGCCGCACCTGGCGCGAAAACCGGACAAGAATGGAGTTTTCAACTGAGGAGCTGCTCCAGAAGTTAAAGGATTCCGGAATTATACTGACTAAAGAAGAGACAAAGAGATTCAGAGGTAACGTGAATGTTAAACTGATATAGTGCGTGATATGTTCTTTACACCCTTTTTTTGTCAAAACGGAATGGACTTTTACCAAACTGAAGGCAAATTGCTAGCTGACTTTAGCATTATTTAGAGTGACTATTAGCTAGCTCAGGGGTTAAAGCTCAACTAATTAAATCTGCCATTTTCCATCCTAAAATTCGGTTAACGTTATGACCTGCATGACTCTAATGTGTTGCTTTATAGACCATCTCTACTACAACGTTATGTTGATTCTATTTTTTTTCCTCTTAGCTACCTCAGTATAACGTTAGCTGATAGCTAGCTAGGTCAGTAGGAAATATTTTACGAAAAACTAAGGCATTGGTTCAATGTTATTGTTGTACATAATTGATAAAAGCATGTTAACTCATTAGATAATTAATTGTGGATCTGGCAAAGTGCCGAGAACTGTCTAAATAGGAGTGTTTTGTTGAGTTAGGGGAATTCTATATCACTGTGTAGGCTAACTTAAGTTCGGTTAAGTGAAGCCCTCCTGTGTGTTTTTCTGTTGCTGCAGATTTACATTTTCTCACACTCTACATTGTCACCTGGAGTCCGCTCTGTAACCGTGGGCCAGAGTTTTTGTGGTGAGTTTTACATGAAGTTGCAATTGCCATTATTGTTGTGTGGACTGTTTACGTCAAGACCGTTGATGGAGGTTCTTTCTGTCACAGACATTCACTTGCATTTATTTCAAAACATACGGCGATGAAAAACGATCTGATCTCGGTAATCATGTGTTTTAGCAAAGTTTTAACATTGGAGTGAACTAGTGTTGCACAGAAAACCTGTACTTAAAAGTGACACTCTTACATAGCTTCAGTGTTCCTGTGCATACATGGGAGACTCTGACAGAACGCCATCTCTGTAGCACTCCATCCAGTCCAGAACCCGGGGTCCTGAAGTCTCGACTTTTACGATACTCAAACGATGCAATGTTAATATACCTCTCTGATCTAATGAGTCTGACTAGCTGTCGTGACCTCTCAGGTGGGATTTGGCTACAATGGAGAGCTGGAGAGATGGTTGTTCTGCTAGGTTCTCCTGTCTCTGCACAGGAACTGCAGCTCTTTTGCAGTGATCGTTAAGGAGCCTAATGACGAATCATGGTCAGAATTATGTTGGCCCATGCTACACCCCTTCACCAAGTTTCATACAAATCGGGCTGGTAGTTTTTGCTTAATCCTGTTCACACACATACAGACCGACATTCAAACACACAGAAGGAAGACTGCCAATGGAAACTAGCTTTTTGTCTATAATTGGGTGCATTTACATTTTAATGTTCATGAATGTACACTGTCCTTCTTGATCAAATAAAATTAATTGAAAAAATTAAAGAGAAAAACATTACCTTCCGTCCTGCAGCGGCTTTGCCTGTGTCGGAGGTCATTAACAGTAGGGCATCGGATCTATTTACTTAATTTTTTTACTATTTTCAAATATGGTTAGGTAGAAATTATTACCCTGCTGGATTGTTTACAAGCCAAGTGACAAGATTCTGAACCTATCATTAAAGAATTGTATCTTTTCTTTTGACCAGGAAATGGCTGAGACCGATTTCCTCAGTGCCATAGAGAGAACGACAGTGGGGATCTATGTCGTGAAAGATACTGCCAGCAGTGAACCCTCTGATGTCAGGATAGTCCTTGAGGGTGTGATGGTGCTTCAAGATCTTGAGAAAAACACAACTTGTAGTGGACACTAATTGACCATCTCTGTAGCACTGTAGTACTCAAACGATGCAATGTTAATATACCTCTCTGATCTAACGAGTCTGACTAGCTGTCGTGACCTTCACATGACCCGAAGGTTCACAACGAACCATGGTTGTGTTGCAACAACTTTGCACAATACAAAAACAAAAAGGATTTGTATGCGGTAAAGTTGTTGCAATACAACGGTGGGTCACAATGACTGATGGGTCAGAATGACCCGAAGATAACAAAAATCTTCGTTGTCCACACAAAAACACACACACATACTCTAGAGTAGATTTAAAATAAGGTAGTGCTATTAAGCACTTACAAACACATTGTGATGGGGATGTTTTTATAATTGAGACCTTTCCATGGATAACATAATTGAAAAGGCTGCTATCATATCAGCTGATCTCTTCACACACCCAACACGCCACGCAAAGCACTAGCTGCATTCAACAGAGCATTTACAACTTCCATGACCTTTCCAGGTTGACAGTGATGCTTATTTAAATACAGGAGCTGTAAGATTTCATGACCCAACATCAATTTATAGCTAATCAACAACCACCCCGTAGTCTTTAATTGTAAATCCTTAGAAGATAATTCATTACCTCTCGGCAGGGCTGTGTCTGATGATGCTTCTGGAGCACACAAACACAGGGGAGGGGTTTCCAAGCATGACGGTGACTTCGCTCTTGGACAGATTTGTGAACGACAAACTGCTTCACTCACTTTGGGAGTTCAGTCACTGGAATGAAGATGTGGCGGATGGGACAAGAGTTGTACTCGACAAAGCTCTCACTTTTTATTTTATGAATAGTTTTATATGTGTCATTACACAGGGATGGGGCGCCCTGGGAGAGTGGGGGTGGGGGTGGAGAGAATATCACTCAGTGAATAGAAACCTCTCTGCTCCCCTCCAAAGCTGGAGAGTGCATTTAAGGCCTCCTTAAAAAATGCATGATGATTGAATCCACACGGCCAAGCTTGACTGCATGAGAAGATGAAACATGTACAGAAAAAGGGGCAAAGAAGAGAGGTGGTGAGAGAGAGGGAGGGAGAGAGAGAGGGAGGTAGAGAAGGAGGTAGAGAGAGAGAGAGGGAGATTGAGTTACAGAGAGCGACAGAGAAGGAGAGACCCTCTTTGAGTCTCACCTATTCCCACCTCTGTGCCATCTTGCTAACATCCTACGTGTACGTGCGTGCGTGCGCCCGTGCGTGCTGCGCGCCTTCAAATCTTGATTAAAGATCAGAGTGCTGGCTGCATCAGAAGCAGCCAGCACTCTGCTCCTTCAGTTCCTGTCTGGGGTTTCAAAGTCGCTCCAGCTCCTGCTCGTCTCCATGGCAGCGTAGGAGAGAGACGGAGGAAGGAGAGAGAATCAGTGCGATGTGAAAACCCTGATGTAGGCAAAAACATGCCCAGTTGCCCACAAGGGGAGGGATTTTTTTTGCGAAGTAGATAGAATGTTTTCTAATTTAGGGAGGGAGGGAAAGGGAGAGAGAGAGGTGGAGAAACCGAGGTAGAGACAGAGCGTTAGAGAGGGAGACGCAAGAATAGAAGAGGGAACGAGGCTGACAGATGAAGACAGACAGGCAGGCAGACACAGAGGCAGACAGACAGACAGACACAGGCAGACAGACACAGGCAGGCTGACAGACAGACGAGCAGAGACAGAGAAGAGGGGGGAAGGTGGTAAGAGGTATATTTATCAAAAACAGACATTGATTGAGAGAAATGAGAAGCTGATGGACGACCAGCAGGCAGGGTGTATGTTCCCTGCTCCAACTCACAGATTCTTGTCTCATAAATAAAGATGCTTTGCTGCCTAAGTCATGAATATATGGCAGGCAATGTGTGTCCGTGCACGTGTGTGTATGTGCATCTACAGGTCCTTCAGTGCTCCAAGTAGATCAGAGGAGAGAGAGAGAAGAAAAAGGATGAAAGGAGAAAGGTGACAGAGGGCTGGAAAGAGAAAGGTAGAGGTAATACTGAGGAGAGAGGAAAGAGGAGCCCTCATTTCACAGTAGACAGTGAAATCAGAGAGAGGGAGAGAGACAGAGAGCCTGAGAGGGAGAGGAAGAAAGTGTAAGTGGATGAAGTGTAATTGATTGCCTTTGTCTTTACAGTGATGGACTGTGTTGACTGAGACAGGGAGAACGGGTGAGTTTGTTTCGACTACCACTCAGTATCATCGACTTGTTTTCCCTCTTCCTGACAATACCAGCCCTGTTGCATGTCAAGGCAGAATGTATCGACGTAGATTGCAGAAAAAAGGGGAGAGAGCAAGAGAAAGAATACAAAACCGTGTTCGTTGGTTAATGTACCTACTGTAACTTGAATACCAACAAGCACACCAGGGGAGAGAAATTACACAATGCTTTCAAATCTTCTCAGAAGGGGCCGGAAGGTGTTGAAATGGCAAGAGAGAGTGTGTTTCTGTGTGTGTGTGAGTGTAGGTTTCATCCAGTGAGCATGGGTGGGCTTTAACTAAGCATGCTACAATGATGGATCCACAAATGGCTGATTGAACTGCAGCACACCAAAGCCGCCCCCTGATCCTCAAACACGCACACACACACACACACGGTGATGTATCACCTTCATTTTCAGCAGCCGATCATCCCATCAGGAGCGGCGGCAGCGACAAACGAGGGGAAGAAGTGATAGAGCGAGATGGAGAGATAGAGGAGGGCATCGATTTGGTAGGTTTCCTGCCGTACACGCAGGAGGGCTGGGTGGCCATTTTCAAGAGCTTAACGCACGGAGACAGAAACAAGACAGAGAGAGGGGGGGGGGGGGAGAGTGAGGGAGGGGGAGAGAGTGAGGGGGAGAAAGGGAGGGGGAGAGGACAGGGCCAAAATGTGAAAGGGGTTAGAGAATGAGAAAGGGGATGGAGGAGATGGGGGAGGAGGAGAAGGGAAGATGTCTGGCAGAGAAAGGACACACAGAGGATACAACAGTTAGAAAGCAAGAGAGAGGAAGGATTGAAAGGTTTTAGGTCTAAAACCAAATGACACATCTTATAAAACACAATATGGGTTCCATGATAGTGTGCCATGACACTAATCACAGACTTAGTTAGTTGATACAGACATACAGATAGATGTGTGTGTGTCAGCCATGCTATAAGCCAAGTAATTGCCTGCTCCATTTTACACTGTGAGGGGTCAACAACTGCAGTAACACACACACACACATCTATGCATGGTCTGGTATAGGTCCAGGTGCAAACTCTAACACTGTCTCTGAATATAGATCAACTACACTCACACACACACTCACACTGCTGAAAGACCAGAGAAATTGTACTAATCCTACAGCAGCTTTGTGGACTGCTGGAGATTGTAAGGAGGAGAGGAAAACTAGCATCTTCCTATCACTGTGGTTCCAGACACACACACACACAGAGAGAGAGGAGGACAGCCGACAAACACCAACACACTTGTCTTCTTGCATACGTAAAATGTCAAGTCCTTGTGGACACTTGGCCGCCTGTGCTGATATGCGGAAAAAGGGAGAGAGGGAGGGGTGGTGGAGAGAGAGAAGGAGGGGGGAGGAGAGAGTGGGAGGGGGTTTAAGATTTAAAGTTTTACTTAGCTTAAGACACACACACACAGCAGTATGTGGGTTAAACCTGCTCCCTGATTCACTCAATACTCATTTACAGCCAGTTAACCTTGCCTCAGGGAATCCCACATCCCTCCTTTGGAGAGAGGAGTCAGTCCATGCCACTAAGCCCTCCACATGACTGATGAATCGGAGCCACAGGCTTGAATCACCACAATGAGTGCAGTGAGAGAAGTAAATATCTCAAAAACAAAAAAACAGTTTACCTTCGAATTCATCACAGGCCACAGTCACCATGAATTCCATGATGCCAAGATAGAAAAGAAAGAGTCTGAAAATCCTCCTAGGTTCCAAAGTGCAACGGCAGCAAAGTTCTCGAATCACAGCCCTAATGGTCTTAGTCCAGAAAGGCTTTATAAGAGATCCCTTAGGAACCACACATCCAGTAGCAGTAGCTAATCCTTGGGACTTCCAAATCTAGGTCACATATTTTACTGGAGAGGACACAGAAACACATCACTGGGTATTATCACATTACACATCATAAACCTACTTTAAACATCGACCAGGGAAATAGCTTTACATCTCCTTAAGTGAAATCACATGTTTGCTATGATCAGATCATGTTAAAAGGCCCCTCTGAAAGCTAAGCTAAGCACAAAGCCTTAAGACACAGCTGCTTGTCTCTGAAGATTGAGCATAATGCGACAGCACCGCAACATCATGGAGCTATAGCGGAATGTTAGAATGTCCATCTACACAGGATGTATCTTCTCCATTCCCGCATTAGTAGGCAGGCGTAGTGCTACAGCAACCACCATACGGCACACTCTTATGAATGAATAACCACACGGGCTGTTGGTCCATATTTAACAGCTAGAGCAGGATCATATATAGCCTAGCCCACACAAGGATAATTTACCATTCGAAAGAGCATTCAGGCCATGCAACTTTTGTCCTGTTTATGAATTTCCGATAGCTGTCATCGCCCGTCATAGTTACAGCTGTTATTCGTTCATTCTGTAGCCTAATCAAATAAAGTGGCCGAGTGTAGTGAAATGGCTTTACAAGTCTAGGAGGTTTAACAAAACATCATTTCTTGATTGAATTTGACCTCCAAGGTAAAATTACGGTTGACAGCATAGGGATACGGTCTTCAAAATAAAAGTTATTCGTGGAATTCTCACCCATTTCGACGTGGCGATCCGATGGAGATCTGCTCATGCTTCACGCCATAGCCAAGAGGACCCCTCCGTTTTCATTAGAGTAAGCCAATATGACCCAGTCCCAGATGAATGTAAGAGATTGGCACCAGCTAATTAAGTCCTGAAGTGAACCGTCCCTTTTAGGTGCAAGGTGCAATTCCAGGAAGTAGACCGTTGCCAGTCTCCAGGGTCTCTGGACGTGCTAGATTTAGGATCCCTGGCTAAATTGGGTCCGGGAAAAACCTGCTGACAGCGTAGCGAGATTGTGAGGCAATGATACTGAGATCGCTAGGGGAATTAAAAACCTGTCAAGCCAAAAGCTGTAAAATGTATCTAAGCACCAGAGATGTTGGTCTCTTTTACAATGCGTTTATATAATTTATTAAAGTTCTCACAATACACCGCAGCGTGAAATTATATAGCCTATCAGTTGGGTCAGGCTTGTAGGAAGATCATATGTTTAAAAAACACAACTACACCATAATGGAATATATGGCTTAAACGCTCATTAACTATAATCCCTTTCCAATCTGTATGTGTAGATGCTCGTAGGCTAAGTACCCTTAAGATATCTACCCAATGTTACAACTCAAGCACTGATGCAACCTTATGCACAGGTCAATGTCTGAATTCTAATGGAGGCCTTTTTTGCTTTTACCCTTTGGCATGTCGACCAGTGTGTATAAGAAGAGTCTGCTGTAAAAAATGAGCTCTTGGATAAGGGCATCTGCTAAGCACACAGTCATTTGACGATATTTAATGTGGCGCCAGTGTCCTGCAGTCTGGGTTTGTGTGTGTGTGCGTGCTTGCTTAGATGTGTGTGCATGTATTTGTGCTTCTGTGCGTGTGTATGTGTGTGTGTAAAGCGCCAAAACAGCAGAGAGGAGAAAAGGGTGGTGTGTGTGTGTGACTAAGCTCTGCAAAAAAAAAATGCAAATTCAACAGGAAATGGATGCATGCCTGAGTGATACGTCACTTTATGTTCCTACTGATTGAAGGCCTGGTGTTGAGTCACTTTAAGTCTTGCATACTGGTTTAAATAGCAGGACACTAATGTACAGCCCTATAGCTTTGCTCTAACACTGAAGATGAACTGAGACAGAAGGGGAGGGGGTTAAATACATTCCTTGCTGGGTGGAGGATGGTGGAGGTAGGGGATGGTGGAGGGGGTGGAGGTGGAGGGGGTGGAGGTAGGGGATGGTGGAGGGGGTGGAGGTAGGGGATGGTGGAGGATGGTGGAGGTAGGGGATGGTGGAGGGGGTGGAGGTGGAGGGGGTGGAGGTAGGGGATGGTGGAGGGGGTGGAGGTGGAGGAGGTAGGGGATGGTGGAGGTGGAGGGGGTGGAGGTAGGGGATGGTGGAGGGGGTGGAGGTAGAGGGGGTGGAGGTAGGAGATGGTGGAGGGGGTGGAGGATGGTGGAGGGGGTGGAGGTAGGGGATGGTGGAGGTGGAGGGGGTGGAGGTAGGGGATGGTGGAGGGGGTGGAGGTAGAGGGGGTGGAGGTAGGAGATGGTGGAGGGGGTGGAGGATGGTGGAGGTAGGGGATGGTGGAGGGGGTGGAGGTAGGGGATGGTGGAGGGGGTGGAGGTAGAGGGTGATGGAGGTAGGAGATGGTAGAGGGGGTGGAGGTAGGAGGGGGTGGAGGTAGAGGGTGATGGAGGGGGTGGAGGTAGGAGATGGTGGAGGGGGTGGAGGTAGGAGATGGTGGAGGGGGTGGAGGTAGGAGATGGTGGAGGGGGTGGAGGTAGAGGGTGATGGAGGGGGTGGAGGTAGGGGATGGGGAGTGTCGGTCGCCTTCCTACATGTGCTATGTGCTTCAGACATGTATCTTCCACAAAATAGTGGTCTTTACAACATCTCTGATCTCATCCATCCCACTGAGGACCCTCATGGGGGTACATAGAGTTTTATACCTCGTAAAATAAAACAAGTCGCTGCCGTGGCAACTATCATTCCTGGTGCTGTAAACGTGCTATGAGCTGTGATTTCTATCTGTGTGTGAGCATATGAAAAGCTATATTTCACAGGAGACCAGTGACCTTTCAACTCTGGTTTAATTACGTGGCTGACCCTGTGACATCCTCGTTTCATCTGCCTGTCTAATTGTTCTCAGCCAGGCAGGGGAGCCTGGGGCGGGTGGGGGGGAGAGGGGAGATAGAGAGGGGGGGGGGGGGGGGGGGTCTCACAACATAGGCCATGGATACAGTCATTACAAGACACACCTGGGCCGCTAGAGCATTGTGGGATATGTAGTTACTTCGCCCCTCCCTCTTCTTTGCAGCTCTCTCTACTTTACATATCCGCTCTACCCTTTTATACTCGTTGTCTGAATACCTCTCTCTCTCTTTTTTTACTTTTTTTTTTCTCTCTCTCTCTCTCTCTCTCTCTCTCTCTCTCTCTCTCTCTCTCTCTCTCTCTCTCTCTCTCTCCCTCCCCCATCTCTCTCTCTCTCTCTGTGTGTGTCTCTCTCTCTCTGTGTGTCTCTCTCTCTCTCTCTCTCTCTCAGTGTCTCTCTAACAGTGCCAGTAATGACTACAGCATGAATTAGCCAATCCAGACGTCATGCAGAATTAGCATTGTTCTTGTGCACAGTCATAACCAAATAGAATTCAGCAATTGGGCTATGCTCGCTCGCTCACTCACTCTTTCTCACACAGTCACATATCTGTCTCACATGTTTTAAATCCTGCTGTACTTCCGTCTCCATAGTAACTGCAGGCCACATCAAAACACCTGCCAAGCTGTGAGTTTACCCAGCATGTCTACTTTGTTTTCCTCAGGAGGAAACAGCAGACATGGCCCTGACGAGCCAATGGACACGCAGGGCTCCAAACCAGGGGCCCGACGACCAATCAGCTGCCTGGGGAACCGTCTTTAACAAGGATGACAAGAGAGTACACACATCAATGCTGATGTTGTAACTTGTTAAAGGTACCCTGTGCTGATAAGATAGCTCGCAGGGCATGCTGTTTGATAGGGTCGCACGCCCGTCAAATGACAAGGCATGCTCCACAGTCAAACAACCAAAGAGAGACTGTTTGTGAGAGAGAAAGAGAGAGAGACATAGAGAGAGAGAAGGGATGAGAACAAGAAGAAGGGGGGATTTCAAAATGAAAAGATTTGCCCGGCGCGACAACCGCAGCAGAAAAAGCCATCATGAAAGCCATGTCACTAGCTCTCCTCGCGGGCCTCTCTGTGCTGCACTATAAAACCAGGGGCTTAGACGCTCGCAATCAATACAATCTGCAGCCTTTTACTCTGCCCCTCTCTCCCTGTGCGCCTGGTAATGAAAAACATTACATAAAAGCAAATATTACTGCTGGGACACGGAGTGAGGGATCACGGACGTACAGCCACACACACACACCCACACACCATACCAATGGACCAAACTACCCTGGTGCAACAATTCTTCATGTTTTAGGAGAGTAACCGAGAGCTAACAGCCTCAATGCCCCTCCCTCCCCCCGCCCCTCCCCCCCGCCCCTCCCCATCCCCTCTCCCCTCACTCTGCAGTGTTTTGTCATGGCCAATCTTGCACAGAGAGAAAAAGAGAGAAAGAAAGAGAGAGGGAGATAAAGAGTTAGAGAGAGGGAAAGAGAGAGAGAGAGAGAGTGAGAGAAAGAGCTATTAACAAAAAATACAACGCATTAACCATTCTTTGCGGTTGTATTGTGGCAGTTCCTTATCCCCCATGCGATCAATATTAATCAGAGATGTGCATTATCCCGGCAATTCTGGGCAATTAATTTGTTTTGTTAGCTCTTTTTTCCCATCCCATTTATTCCCAAGGAGGCCCATCCCTTCAGTCCATTGCCAAAAGGCTTAATTAATTGCAGAAGCAGGTCTAGGTCTGAGGGGTTTGCATCCTGTCGGCTTCGCTGTGCCCTCTCCCTCATCCAAACCCCATCATGCTGCCCAGGGTGCCCCAAACCAAGATGGCACCCAACAACAAATATTGACACAGTCGCCCCGGGCCGCGGCGACCAAATGCTGCCCCGGCGACAGTGGCATCTGTGAGTCCAAATGAAGCCATGGCAACAGACAGCGGGAGTGGCAGTGTGGGGCAACGAGGAGGAGGAGAAGGATGAGGAGGAGGAAAGGGTCGCATAAAGGTAGAGAAGCGAAGCGGAAGAGGGGAAAGGCCCCAACGAAGTCCTTCCCCTCTCTCCTCCCCCTCGTCTCTGGTTCTCCCCCTGGTTCTCCCCCTGGATCTCCCCCTGATTCTCCCTCTCCTCCCATCCTGCAGTGGTGGTGTGATCTGCTGTGTGCTGATGTGTGCCGATCTGACAGCTGAGCCCGTAGTCGCGATGATGAGGGTCTAAAGCCTGTTTGTCAGCATGTGTTACTCACTGGGGCCGACCTAGCTGGCCTGATCAGATATGACAGCTCTGCCTAGACCAAATTAAAACATCAACCCTGGCCGAACAGCACCGGGACACAACCCTGACACTCCCCCGCCACACGGTTTGCGCGTACACACGTGTACATACACACACACACACACACAGGTATGCATAGGCAGGAACACACACACACAGGTATGCATGTGCACACACACAAACATGCACATTCGCAGTAACCGTTAACAGAAGCTTGCATGGATGGATGTGGAAGGAAGGAATGTGTAAAATATGAAAGGAGGAGATTCTGAATGGATAAAAATAATTGAGGAATGGACACTGCAATAGAAAACAGATGATGAGAGAGAAAGAGAGTGAGAGAGAGAGGCTGCAGGCCGTACGGAGGAGGGTAGAAGAGGGGGATGATGGAGGAACAATGGCCTGGCCAGGATGCAGTGATCCAGGGAAGACCAAGCTGTTGCCTGGCCCCTGCTCCATATGCACCTCTTCAACGGCACACACACACACACATACAGGCACCCCCCCGAAAAACACACACACACACAAACATACAACCCCCACCAACACGTTGGTAGAAGGCCAGAGGGCTTCCTCACTAGATGTTAACGCAACTGGCCTTTCCTATCGCTCCAGCCTTTCACAGGCAGCGGCAGCAACAAACTCACAGCGGGCATCCATCATCACTGAGAAAGACTGAGGAGAAGGGGGGCGGGAGGAGGGGGGCTTGGCAAGCAGTCATGAGAGTGTGTGTGTGTGTGTGTGGGGGGGGGGGGGGAGTGGGGGAGGGGGTTGGGGGGGGTGTTCATGCTGTGAAGCACAGTGTACCTAGGTGCAAAAAAGACAGCAGGATTGGGACATACGCCATATATCGTTATCTATGCTATTTATTTAAATATCAGCAGCTGCTCAAATAATATTGTAATGATTACCAAGCCTTTCATCAAATCACATCACATCTCTCTCTCTCTCTCTCTCCCGTTAAAGATGGAGTGCCTTAATCGAGGTGAATCCATCTAATGTTTCACTTTAACCAGATCGTCCTCTAAGCGTCAACGCGTGGGTTAAAACTAGAGCTCTCAGCTTTTGCTCATCACCCGTAGACGTGCGCGATAAAACTCCGTCACCCATGGACTCCTCATCCGAGCTAAGAGGGGCCACGGCACCGCGAGCTCCATTAGTACCGACAGGCCCGGGAAGGAGACGGGATTATTCAACTATTCACATTCAGGCGGCGTCTGAAGCAGCGCCCGAAATGGCCGTTGTGTCAGACCAGGCTAATCACGCCTCTCCCCTCGCAGCTGGGACTAGGCAAGGAAATCAGTTCACAGTCACTAAATCCTAACCCTAAACCTCCACGTAGAATTGTGGAACAAGCTATCTGACAGTTGCTTCGTGTTGAAACCAACGAATGTGGTTGGATTATCGTGAGAATGGAATATTTAAGACTATAAACATCCCGCAGATGGCTTCTTTTGTCGTTTTGAATAAAATAGACGCGGCCGAGGCAGCTCTTGTGTTACATTCTATTATTTAACGAATGTGACACGGGCAGTGGGAGATTGGAACAGGCGCGTGTGGGAAAGCGCACACACTGCACGCTCAACAGATGGGTGAGAGAAAGAGAGAGAGAGCTCAAGGCTCCTTGCGCGGCCGTGTCCCAATTGTCAGCCTTGCTCATCGTCACGAGAGCCACCTGCTTGAGTCGGTGGAGAAAACGCAGGCACCTGGGGACTACGCAGGGATCTGATGATGAACGTATCAAACAGGCCAATAATAGTGGGATGATAAATTGAAAATATCCAGGCAAATAAACCGCCGTGGACAATCATTACACTCGAAAGGTGCTAGGTCAGGAGGTAACCCAAACTTGGTACACGTTACCTCCCCAAATCCATAGTTTTGTGGTAGCTACCAGGAATGGAATACAGTAAGACCATGCCAATACATAGTAATGGCATATGCTAACTATTTGGGCATTGAGTCACGGAGAATAAAATCGCATCCGTTTTCGGCACACTCCGTTACCACAATGCGTTTATTTTCATTTCGTGTAAAGGAACATATTTCCTTAGGCCTGGCATTGCCATGGACGTCATAAATATCCCAGCGGCTGGGTCTTCAGAGACTGTGCTTCTTCAACATAGCTAAATACTCTATGCACAGTGGAGTCCTCTCATTGTGTGTGCGTGTGTGTCTGTGTGTGTGCGCGAGCGCGTGTGTGTGTGTGTGCGTGCATGCGTGACAGCAGCCAGAGCGCACGCAGTGTGTATTTCCTTTCGACACTGCGCAAAGTTCGGCTACAGGTCTGACATCGCGGGTTCCGAGGCAATTCAACAAGACTCGTCGAAAGCAGTGTATTCAGAGGACCTGTCTTCACTGACACTATTCGCTTAAAGGGTTAAAAGGCATTTGGGGTTCTCGGTGACTGTGACCGTCACTGGTTTAGGTTCGTGGCACATGAGTCATTAGTGACATCCTACCGACTGCAGATAGGCATTAAACGGCCGACTCACAACTTTAAACCCAATTCTCGGTGGTAGGTATGTATGCGAAGAAGTCCCCACATCCCTTTTCACATCATTTGAAAAACAACTTACACAATCCTGGTTACTGGATGGACTCACAGCCTTAAACACCCCACATTGTCAAACGCAGAGACACAGCGTTTAAAAGCCTAGCGTTAAAACCCGCTATCCCCATAACGCGCACCTTGTCACGAGGATGGCGTAGAAAGGATGGCGACGCTTACCTGATCGCTGTTTGCAATAGTTATTCGATGTCACGCTTATTCCCCGATCGGCTTCGTAGATGCAAATTAAGTTTTCCATCCATGGCACGTAGGTCTTAGATGGAGAGATGGAATATCATTCACCCTAGTAGCGCTGAATCTTCTCTCCACAAATCTTCACGGAAGAGGCACTCACCTCTCCTCCAAAGAGGCCGAAAAAGAAGTAATAAAAATAAATGAAGAAACGACGACGACATAAAATTATAAATCACCATAGATTTAAACTAAAAACAGGCACAGAATCAAACAGAAACGCAATCCAAAGAAAACGAAGAAAAAAAGCAATCTTGGAACCGTTGCAAAAAAAAAAAAACAACAACAAAAAAAACAGAGGTCCAATTTTGTTAACTAACTGTCGAAATGCTGCTTGATAAATCCGCTCCGTATCTCCATGGTCTCACACACATAGGCTGTACTCCAAACGGGTCTGAGAATGCGCTCACAAACCGCAGCACCATCAGCAGCAGCGGTAGAGAGTGATAGCGGCTTCTCTACCGGCACACAATACCTCCAGTCCTCCCTATAGCTCTTCATCTGAAGCTACAAACGTCCAACGAGTGGTAAAAAAGCGGTCTCCTTATTCTTCTGCACTCTCTTTGTCTCTCAGTCGATCTGTTTTAGACTGAATGGGATTCTCCTTCTCGACTATGTAGCTCTTGCCTGCTCTGGCATTCGCGATATCCACAGGCAGAGACTCAGTCGGGCATCTGCCTCCCCGCAGTTGCTTCAGCGCGCCGGCCAGGGATGCGCGTTCCCGTTTGCCTCGCCGGGGACCTTTGAGGCGCAAAACCTGCTACTGACGTCAGCGGGCGCAGATTCCAAATACAGCATTGGGGAAAGTTACATCGTTATAGCCTAACTAATGCTCACCTACGGGAATAAATATGCTCTTATGATATATTTTTCTACTTAGTCACGTTTTCATCTCTTTGTCAAACACAATCATTGTTGTCTTCAGATGCCTCATGATCAGTTTATAAATCATCACAACCTATCAAATTTCAAGTTCCTAACGGGCAGACTAAGTGAAATGTAGAGGTTATTTAGGTATTCGCTATCGCTTGGGGGAATAGCATGCTGAGAATTTAATGATGTTCATGTTCCCTGCTCATATTCTCCCACTTGGTGTTTCACATCCTTCCGCTAAACCTCGGTCACGCTTTCCAAAATAAAAATAAAAATCTTCATATAAACAAGATTAAAATATCTCGGTGGGTTGTTAGGCTATGTGCCACTAAAATATTCAGAATATTTTCACCGTGTTTGGCGTAACTTCCGATCCCAATGTGACCAGTTTTTATTTAGAGTGTCTTAACTGCATCGTCACCTCAGTAGTTTCCAAAATATGTTCCTCCCAACACGATATATGTATGTACTAGAACCGTGCTTAATTTCCTCAACTTTTGATAAAATATTTAATGGCCGGACATTCGCTCAGACCAAAGCACAGGGAGTCAGAATAGATGACTATTAATATTAGAGCGGAGGCGTCCAGGTTTGTTCAGCTGAAGTGAGGAGTAGAGTTTAAGGACTTGTCTTTCATGAGAGTATAAAAGTTCTACAACAGTCAATCTCTTAGTCAGTGCTTCAATAACAGAAGTACCCGCTAAAGGGTATAAGTAGGTTTAAGCTGAACTGGCTCCATGGCTGAAGTTGACCTTGATTTGTATCTTACAGCTGGATTTAATTCAGGTTCAAGTGATTGATGTGATTAGTCATAACATAAAACTTCTGGTTTTAATGTTGTTCAGCAGGCAAACAAGAACAATTTAAAGCATGGACTTCCAGTGAATAAGTATCACTGCAATGCAACAACCTCAAACTCCGCCTTTCCACAAACAGGAATAACTCTCTCGAGATGAACATTCGAAACAATAATGATAATTGTGTTCAGTGAATCAAGACTTTCATCCAAAGCAACATGTGGATTCGAAATTGTGACCTCTAGATCTGTCATGTGCTCTCCCACAAAACCCCACCCACCCCACCCCACCAGAACATATGTAGGGGGTGAAGGTATTTTGTGCTGTTCTTTGACTCTTGCTGGTTTGTCTTTTGAACATAATCTCAGGAGAAAGAGAGGGATCCCAGGGTCAGGAACACAGCTGGTCTTTAGTGGGTGTAAGATACAGGCAGGAGCCTCTACCCATGACGAACACGTACCTCCATGAGCCGACAGAGTTTGGATGCAGAAACACTGTTCCTTACCTGAGTATCAGTACTGAATGGGAAGTGAGTATAAATAATGGAATTCAATTAACGTAATAGTATTCTCTTATGACCAGTGTGTATATAGGGAATCTTCTCTATAAAACCCTGAACACAAACATTGGAGGCAGGAAATTATGTGATAAGAACTCCCAGTAGAGTGTTTCTAGACCATGGAGAACTCTTGCGGGAGACTACTGTCAGGTTCCACCAGACACACACACACACTTACACACACTCGCACACACATACACACACACACTCGCACACATACGCTTACACTTAGAACGATAAAAGTGGGGGAGAAAATACCTGAGGTATTTCAGCACCACGGAGAGCTCCTGGAGCAGCTTTCACTCATGTACCATCACACACACACACACATGCATGCACACACACTCACACAAACACACACAAAGAGATTGACTGAAATCAAAATACCTATAGGGTCTTTCAGAACCACAGAGAGCTCCAAGTCAATTCCGAGTGGAGCTCACGGTTACCCAGTTTAGGGATGTTTTACGATGTATATGCACTCACACCTGTACACCAACCCCCACTCTCTCACCCCCCCGCTTCTCTCGGTCTCTTTCTCTGTCTCGCTCTCCCTCCCTCCCTCTCTCTCTCTCTTTCACAGACACACACAGACACTTGCACACACACAAACACAAACACACAGATAGTGATGTTCTCCAGATTCCCCTCTCAGGAGAACAGAAGGAGATTGAGTTGAGCTCTCCCATGGGTATGGATATATTTACGAGACCCATTCCATTACACCATAGGTGGATTGACTGGGCTGTAAATTCCATGCCATCTTTTATTTTCCTTCAGACGAAAAACAAATAGGAAAAGTCAATAGACATCCCTGCACCTAAAAAGACCATACACAGTCAATGTAATTAGTGTATTTATTTATATTCATCCTACAGCCTCTTTCTTTCTTTTCTCCTCTCTCTCTCTCTCTCTCTCTCTCTCTCTCTCTCTCTCTCTCTCTCTCTCTCTCTCTCTCTCTCTCCTCTCTCTCTCTCTCTCTCTCTCTCTCGTACCTCTCCCTGCACATCCCCCTATACTGTACATTCCTTACTCAAACATGCATCCATCTAATCTTTTTCAAGATGTTGACGTAGTGTCACTCCCCGCAATCCACTCGCTGAAGATGAGGATGTAAGGATTTGACCTGCTACTTACTGTCCACATGCTTGAGAGCACAGCTAGGTCAACCTTTATGTTGTCCATGCATGCAGAGCTAGACAACCCAAGCTGCCCTCAACACTAGTCAACGAGCGAGTCTTTCTGACCCCATTACGCCTCATGTGGACTGGAGAATATGGCGTATGAAGAAGGTGGAGATGGGCGGGGGGGCGGGGGGGGGGGGGGGGAGGGGTCGCGGAGAGGTCACGATGAGGACAAGGCCTCGGGGAGGCTCTGGATGCACTTTGTGGCTTTTAGGGGCCATTGTTGGGGTACTCCCATTGGCGTTGTGGTCCGTGTGACACGCTTGGCCGAACGTCTGTGTCTGAGCTGTTTGTCTAGTGTTCAGTGTGCCGTTGTTGCTGTGGGAGTGAGTGAGTGTGAGAGGAGGGGGGGGGGGGTGCGGATGGAAACAGCGACAGAGAGCAGAGAGAGACACAAATAAAGAGAGAAAGACATGTAGAGAGACAGGAAAAGAGGGAGAGAGACGAGGTCTCGTCCAGACATAGCCTCCAGTCGCCTTGCTAGAGACGGTGTTCACCCTGCTGTAGTCAGAGCCGTCGCATCACAAGGCGAAGAGAGTCGTCCAAAAGCAACAGCCTTGTAATCAGCAGACTAGTCATTTCCTCCCGTCTCTGTAATTCAAAACGTCCTCGCCATCCGTAACGTGTTCTGTTCCCTGCTTCTAGACGGAGCTCAATTAATTTTTTCCTGCCTGAAATTGCTCTCGCAACAATAGCTTGTTTGATTTGTGGCTTACAGAGCAAGTGGTGTGGAGCGAGGATGCTGTGCTATGGGGTCTTCCATCCATCCAACATTTGGATGAAGTTCTTTTGGTTCGTTTTCAACGATGAGCATGCTTGCATATCGTTACAAATGTGGTTGAAAAGGTTTCAGGAGATCGAGAACAGTAGATCAGATCATAATCGCACGGTATCCTCACTATGACTTTCCAGTTGAGACTGTGATAAAACACACACACACACACACACACACACACACACACACACACACACAAACACACGAATGCTGTCTTTCCCCCCGGATAATGTCTCTGTGTCTGTTTTCCTCTCTCTCTCTCTCTCTCTCTCTCTCGCTCTTTCTCTCTCTCTCCCTCTCCATCTCACTCTCCCTCTCCCTCTCTCTTTCTCTATTTCTCATTCTCGTCCCCCTTTCTTTTCCGTCTGTTTTCAATTAAGTTAGATGCCACCGCAGTGCAGTGGGGATGTTTTGGTGAGAGTAATTCCGATACGGCACATTTAAATAATATTCCCCTGAACTGTACAATACCTCTGCTTCTCTGAGTGTGTCTGTGTGTGTTTTTGTGTGTGTGACATTATTTAGCTCCGTGTTGTGTTCTGCCTAATCTTCCGAAGGGGAGGGTGCTTGGGTGTAGAGCAGTGGTCCATGAACTTAACTAGAGTTCCTCTCTGATCAAATGTGACAATTATGATGGTGTTCCTCGACGCTGAACTCACCCCCACTCCTCATCCAGCACCCCACGCCCTCATCTCCTCCTTCATCCACTTCTTCACCTTCCTCCCCCGCTCCTCCCCCGCTCCTCCCTCTCTGTTCACCCCTGTTCTCCTCCGCTCTTCTGTGTCCTGGCGTGTTTGTTCCCTCCTGCTCCTGGCCTTTTCAAACCCTCTCTCCGTTTCTTCTCTTCCGCTATCTTCATCTCTCTGTTCCCAATTTAGGATTAACCCTGCCCTCTTTCCCTCCATTACCCCACAGCCCTCCTTTCCTCTCTCCGCCCCCCTCCTCCTCCTTCCCCCCACTCTCTTTCTCTCCATTCATCAGCCAGGGCTGCAGTCGCCATGGCGGCTACCTGAGTAAATAAAGCCCGGCTCATCAACACGCCGGCCCCATTCCCTCCACACTATAAATCACACCCAGAGAGGCAGGAGCCGGGAAGATACACACACACACACACACCCATAGACACACCTACACAAACACACACACACACAAGCACACGCACACAAACTTGTACACGCACACACACATACAGATCCCAATCCTTTAGTACATTCACACGCCGCTGTGTGTCCAGGTGAGTGTTCCCAGCTCTGCTCCCGGTGGCTATAATCACAGAGTCACAAGAGGAAGAGGCCTATCTGGATCCCGACAGGGAGATAGATCACAGGAAAGACAGAGCGCCCAGGCCACCAACAACCCCTCTCTGGTCATCTACCCCTTCCACACACATCTATCACACCCCCCTCCTGCCACACTCTCATATTTCTATCCCATCCCTCCATCCACTCCATCCCTCCTCAACCGAGCCCTTACATTTAGGACCCTGGAGTGAATGACACAGGGGTGGGATCATCCATCACTACCGACTGTAGGATGAATCCGGGAGAGACTAGGAGCTGGGGTGCCCACCTATCTGGGCTGGACCACACACCTTTTCCCATCCTTTTTAACCAACATAGGTTTGATATGAGTCAGTTAGCTGAGCGGTGAGGGAGTCGGGCTAGTAATCCGAAGGTTGCCAGTTCGATTCCCGGTCATGCCAACTGACGTTGTGTCCTTGGGCAAGACACTTCACCCTGCTTGCCTCGGGGGAATGTCCCTGTACTTACTGTAAGTCGCTCTGGATAAGAGCGTCTGCTAAATGACTAAATGTAAATGTAAATATATTAATGAAAGCACAACATGATCATGACCTATCACATCAGTCTTAGCTGAATGGCTCCAACAATGTTCAGGTGTTTGTACACAACATTCCATGAGTACCTTGCAAGGCTCCTCTTCTGTTTCTGTTTTCGCGTCAACGTTTTCTAGACTGTTTTACCGCTGAGTGTCTTGAGGTTGAATTTGACACCTAATAATAACATGTAAACAAGTCGTTTTCAGAGTGTCTGTGTCTGTTTTTGCAGAGATATAGGAAAGGATTGAGAGAGCGCAGGTCCTTGAAAGGCAATATATTTGGGAGTGAAACGCACAGGCTGTCGAACGTTGATCACAGGTCTGGATCAAACGTCTAACCAGCTGGTACGAATCCACGCTAAACATCCACGCTAAACACAGACCACCAAAATAGGTCTAGTAGAGTTGGTTGGATCACCAGGCATCTCTAAGCATCTCTCTCTCCTTTTCACTCCATCTCTCTCCCCTGTTTCTGTGTATGTCTCTCGCTCTCTGTATCTCTTTCTCTGTATCTCTTTCTCTTTTGTATCTCTCTCTCAGCATCTCTCTATATCTCTCTCTCTCACTTTCTACCCCTAACCCTGAAAAATACTTACTGTGGGTTCTTAACTATAAATGGGGTCTGTGCTGAGGCCATTGTTGAGAGCCAGGCCGAGGTATAGACAACACGCTCCAATAAGCACAACCAACTCTAAGAGGTAAAGGCCATAGCCCTGAGTGTGTGTGTGTGTATATGTGTGTGTGTGTGTGTTGGAGTAATGTGACGGAGAGAGTGCGTTTATGCTTTTCATTGTACTGTGTGTGTGTTGACCGATGCATTGCACAACCTTTTTAAGCTCTCGTCTCACACAAGGAAATGAAAGCAGTCCAACATGTCTTCCGTGCTCCGCACAGGGAGGCCATCTCCACTAGCTACCCCTTCCCTGGCCCAAGGCCAAGCAGCACTTAGCAGTACATTATTTCCTCGGAATTTGCTCTTTCTCTTTATGTCAAGATGCTGTTATACCCATAGTCTGGCAAGAGACTGCACAAACGAAAGCGTTTGATGTTGCACTCATGATGTGTTGTGGATTAAGCAGAACCTTTCAATGCACTACTTTAGCTGAGAAGTTGTTGCAATGTGGTTGAGAATTTTTTTTTCTCCCGATCCTTGGTAGCTGAGGTGTTTTTTTTGCACTGTTCCTAGTAAATACCGTTCCTTGACTGCGACCATTTAAATCGGCACACTTTTTCACCGTTTTTCACGACTGTTTGGATGTCGCTTTGGATAAAAGCATGTGGTAACTGAATACAATGTAATGTAGCAATGGTGTCTCTCTTTGCGAAGTTTCATTGCTGGAAAATAACAAACAATGTTAGTCTCGGTATGTAACATACCGTTAGAGCAGCAGGAACACACCAACAGTACAACACAAAGAGCATGCTGTCCACACTGCATGACCTCAGCGCACAACAACGTAAGAGTCACGTATCTCCAGCTGAATGGCTGGAGAGAAAGTTCTGAGATCAGGGATCAATTCAATCATACAGAGATATGAAATATTTGCCCAGATTGGGGTGTATATTGTTAGATATACAGTATATGTAGTGAATAGGGCTGGAGTTACCCCACCCACACACACACACACACACACACAAACGCAGTCTTTTCCTTCACGTTGAAACTGCTCACACAGCATGTTCTTTGCATTTGTATTGTAGTAAACATTAAATATTTACTAGTATTGTTTTGGGGAGAATGGCTCTTAATGCTTAGAAGCTTTTCAGGGACACTACAGTATATCTGTCCCATAATCATGTGTGTAGTGGGACAGAGAGAGAAAGAGAGATAGAGATAGAGAGAGACAGTGGAGGACGGGAGAGATCAAATGCAACACAGGGGGCTAATGTTGCAGGGGCACACTGTCTCACACACACACACACACACAAAGTGTGAAGGCCGTGCTTCATGTTGATCTTGCACGGTGGTCTGTTGTGCAGCAGTCAGACACAAACATGCAGAGCGCAGATGTGGCTGGCGTAGCCTGAGGCCTGGAATGGCCGTCATTAAATAAGAGGCCCTGAACGAACACAACTGAACATGAATAAATGAACGGGTCTGACAACAAGAAAAGCAATAAGTCCATGTTTCACACTTTACAACAGAGTCATGACCGTTCACCCCCCCCCCCCCCCGGCCTGTTTCCTGTGGATCTTCTGTTCCCTTCATCTGCTGCCTGTCTGTCTGTATGTCTGTCTACTCTCTGTCTGTCTGTTCTCTGTCTGTCTGTCTATTCTCTGTCTGTTCTCTGTCTGTCTGTCTGTCCTCTGTCTGTCTGTCTGTTCTCTGTCTGTCTGTCTGTCTATTCTCTGTCTGTCTGTCTGTCCGTCAACTCTCTCTGTCTGTCTGTTTGTTTGTCTGTCAACTCTCTCTCTGTCAGTCGGTCTGTCTCTAGTGTTATCTGCCTGTCTTTCTGTCTGCTCTTTCTGTCTCCCCTCTCCTCTCAGCCCCCCCCCCCTGTTTTTGTTCCAACCCTCTCCTTTCTCAAAGTCAGAATAGGAAAGCCAGAATGAAGAAGGACAGGCCAAATTGCGGGCCCATGCATTTGTACACAGCGCACATCCAGTCCATTAGCGAGTTGCATGTGGTAACGCACTCAAAAGTAATGTGTTGTAAGGCCCAACGTGCGTGTTAATGATTGTGATAAATGTACAGTCCACAGGCTTCACAGTCAGCCCTGAGCCTAATATCACCATTTTAATACCACGGCTTCTGCAACACTGTGCCTCCTGTCTCTGCCTTGGTGACTGCATGGCTGGAGATGCTACAGGGCTAACATGTGATTGATTGCGTGAATAAGAGACACTTCACTGCTCTCCACTTCCCTCGTCTCTACATAGTTAATGTTTCAGACGAGGGCAGGTATCTAGCTAGAGAATGGTCTGTGTGTGTGTGTGTGTGTGTGTGTGTGTGTGTGTGTGTGCTGTAGGTGGGAGTTGGGTTTTAGCTGTGGCTGAGCCAAATGAAGTGGAATGAAACACGTGTTTGACTTGGAACGCAATCGAATCAAGGGGGCCCACTTATCGCATTACCGCTCCCTCGCCCCTGTCCTTGGAAACGACTGACTCACGTAGTCCATCAAAGACCTCCCTCAGACAGGATCTGACATCATAAAACACTTCCAAACACCCTTACCCTCTGCACAGGAAACTACAATCAACCCCCCAACCTTCCAACCAACTATTCGTCCCTTTTACTCCCAGGTCATTTGGAACACTAAGTATTGGCATTGTCAAGGGTGTGTAAGTTTCTGTGTGTGTTTGCGTGTGTATGTGTGTGTGTGTGTGCGTAGGGGCTAAGGTCCCCTTCAAACGCCCCCCTAATCATTTTATCTGGGCTTAACAAAGACGCACAATAAGTGATTTACAGAGGATTAGCTGTGTAATATATACATGAGTTGTTGTTTTTGCTCCATCTTGGCCCTCTCACTCTCTCTCTTTCTCTCTCACTTATATAAGGTTGTTAACAAAAGCAGGCTGGATCCCTCAAGAGGAGGGGGGGGGGGACGTAGAGAGAGGGATGGAGGGAGAGGGAGAGGAAGAAAGGGAGGGAGGAGAGCGACGTGTGGAATATCAACAAGCTGTCCTCGATGACCACCCAGTTAGCGTCGTGGTAACGGAGGGCAGCCCATAGATGTGTGTGTGTTTGTGTGAGGAATTATGGGATGTTGGCATGTTCGACCGGGCCAGAAGAGTTGCGTGCACTTTCTCCTCCCTTCTCTTTCTCTCTGTCTCTCTCTATCTCTCTCTCTGTCTCTGTCTCTCTCCCTCTCTCTCTCAGTCTCAGTCTCTTTTCTTGTCAACAGTTAAACAGTGCCTATGGCAGTGCAGGCCGAGAGAACTGTGTTCCACAGTACCGACTAGTACGCTGCTGTTCACTGCTATTGAGGGTCCTGTCTTGTGCTAGAAATCCCAGGCAAAGGTTGGCCTGACTGGGTTAGTCCTAACCCAGGCCAATCCTAACCCAGGCCAATCCTAACCCGGGCCAATCCTAACCCGGGCCAATCCTAACCTGGGCAAATCCTAACCCAGGCAAATCCTAACCCAGGCCAGTCCTAACCCGGGCAAATCCTAACCCGTGCCAATTCTAACCCAGGCCAATCCTAACCCAGGCCAGTCCAAACCCGGGCCAATCCTAACCCGGGCCAGGCTTGGAGGACAGGAAACACCTCTTGGGGAAAAAAGAGAGAAAAGGAGGCAGATTTATGAGGGCCCATTATCCTTTTATTACTGTAAGTAACAGTGAATAATTGTTTGTAATCAGGACATTGGGTTTGTGAGAACAATATCAGGTACACCTAATACATCATTGGCCTGAGTCAGGCGATGAGACTGGGGTAGGGGGTAATGTTGGGGAAGGGCTTGGCTTTTGAATAATAGTTAACCCTCCCCCATACACACACACACGCCCACGCCCACACACACACACACACGCACACACACACACGCCCACACACACACACATGCACACACACACACATGCACACACACACACAGGAACACACACACACGCTTACCCACACTCTCACCTCAACAATTGTGGTAGGAAATACTTATTAACAAAGTGCAATTAATCATGGTCTGGTACTGGTCACCACGGTAACTGATTAATAACATGGGTAGGGAGAAGCGCAAGGTTCCTCTCTCT